>NW_022196896.1:97102811-97144053 GCF_008632895.1 Mastomys coucha | reverse complement strand
TTCTCTTGCTAGCTGTAAGAAAATGATATCTTGGTGAGTTCCTAGCACACTAGTACGAGGACATATCTCGGCCACCTCTGAGTTTGGGGTGCCAATGCGGAGGCAGGAGACTGACTTTCCTTGAAGTTTATGCCTCAAATACCGCCATCACGCAAAGTGTGCGTGGCAGTGCCCCGTCCCCATTCCCATTTACATGTTCCATTTATTTTTCTTCAGATACTTAGGGAACATAATTGTTCTAATTACAACTTTATGTACAGATAGAAGATGGTGTGGGGAGCAGATGTAGAGGAAAACTTAGCTAAAGAGCTTGAAGAATTGATTCACATTAGAGAGCTTGTTAGAAATAAATGACCAAGGATTTTCCAGAGAAGACAAACTTATCTTAGGAGAAAAGAGAACTGGGTCCAGAAATAATATTACTGTTGAATCAAAAGGTCAAGTCTGTTTTGACCAAGACTTTCTACTACTTTGTCCTCATTGGCTGATTCATATGTCCACATGAAGTACCCTTAGTACTGTTGGGGTAGAAGAGGTATCATGGTGGATTCACAGAAGTCCTTGCTCTCTTAACATATGCACCCTGTCAAGAAATACAGATAACAAGTTAGGAGTAAGTTAAATATAACTGTGTTAACCAGAGAAGGGTGCTGCAAAGACATAAAGAAGGGAGAGTGAACTGGGCCTGATGGCAGAGGTGTGTGATCAACAGCTTCATGGTAAGCTGAAACAGTAGGACCTAAGGTCTATGGCCAGCCTGGGCTACAAGGCTAGTTCCAAGCCAACCTGATCAACTTAGTGAGACCTACCCTCAAAATATAGAGTGAAAAGAGGGCTGGGGATCTAGCGCATGTGTGGACATGCGTGGAGGACTTCCCTAATGAGGATCTGGGGTCTATCACTGGTACTGGGGTGGTGAGAGAAAAACTAAAGAGGAAAGGGAAGTGGTAAGGAGCATTCATCCAAACCAGCCCTCCATGGACTTATGCTATGAATAGAAAAAAGCATAACAGAACCCAAAATGCTGATTTCACATAAAGTGTCTGAGAGCTAAGAGCCCAGGACAACGGGTGTTGGGATCAGGAAAAGGTATTCTCCCTATCTGATCAGAATAGTGTTGTCATCTTGTACCTGGAACAATGTTAGTTTTACACTGGAGGAATGTAGAAACCCCCAAAATGAGGACTCATGACTTTAGGTCATGCTAAGCATATTAACCTAAAAACAAACAAACAAACCAAATTCTTGTGGACCCCAAAGAGATACAGACAAATAGGCTCTATTATTCTGTGCTTAGGAATAATTGTGAGAACAGCTTGAATGTCTATAGGGTGGTAGTCAGGGAAGACACTTGAGTGTCGTTTCAACATTATCATGGTTAATGTTCATGTTAAATCAGTGAGAAAAACCTGTAAAATTCTTTTGTTTATGTGTGTGTGTGTTTTTTTTTCTTTTCTGATTCTCCTTGAACACTGCAAGGAAATAAGACTGACTTTTGTGGGGTGGTTATTCACAACACAGTAACAACCGATGTGACGCCTCTATGCCCTTGTGCATGTTCTATGTAAATGCTCTCAACACGGTTGACTCCAAGCTACCTGGGTGAAGTCATCGAACATAATGACATTATACTAAGCACCCACTTTGCCAACTGTCTTTGAGTGTGACACAAGAGCAGACAAAAGTCTCAGCTAAACAGTCCTTCAAATGCCATGGTATTTAGTGAGAAAGATAAAAGTGTAAATAAAATCAAAAGCATAGATAAAGAAAATATAGTAAAATATTTAGGAAGTGCTAAGTTTAAAAATTTATTACATTTGTTTTAAAACTATAATAACCTGTTTAAGCTGAGGTAGTATATATGTGGAGTCCCAACCCTCAAGGCCATCCTCAACTACATCATGAATTTGAGGCTAGCCTGGGCTACATGAGAATAAACTCAGAAA
The DNA here is from genome assembly GCF_008632895.1 of Mastomys coucha. NCBI lineage: Eukaryota > Metazoa > Chordata > Mammalia > Rodentia > Muridae > Mastomys > Mastomys coucha. Next base: position 97,142,107 of record NW_022196896.1, on the reverse strand, counting down.
ATCAAAATAAATAGTAGTAATACATTGTGAATTTTATAGTCACAATTGACTTTAAATTATAGTTATTTTAAACAAACAGCTTGTAACATTCCTGAAAGATGGATGATGCTAAAGGTCAATTAATGTAGATGGGGCTAGGCCTTGGTGCTGTGGGCCTGTACTCCTAGCACTTGGGAGGTACCAGGAGGGCTATAGCAGTTTCGAGGCCAGTCTTATACAGTGAGTTTCTAGTCAGCTAGGGCAGCATAACCTATCTAAAAACACAAAAACAAAACCCCAAACTCCGTACGAATAAATAATGATCATTGTTTTTTTTTTAGGGTTCACAGACATTATTGGTTCAACAATGAATAGCAAAGAAAACATTAACTATCACTCCGGGGGCGTCCTTGTAGATGTGAAAGCCACCCTTGGAAAGCATAATGATTAATTTTAATGTAGCAGTACTTACTTTCAATCTCAAATAACCCTGAGCTATTTTAGTTCTTTAATTTTTTCTCTTTTCCTTTGACTTGACTAGGGGTGTTTCTCTGAATATCTAAGCACCCACATTACCAACCTTCTCTGAGGGCGACACATGAACACACAAAAGTCTCAGCCATTAGTGGCTGATTCCTGCTAGCCTCCCTCTGTAAAGGTGGCTTTTCACTGACTTCTGCCCAAATTTTGGCAGTTCCTTAATGCATCCAGATGCATACTTACTATAGCCAGTGCTACCTGACATGAACTAGGTGGGGCTAAACGGGTTGCTATTGTCTGACTTTGACTGTAGAGAACATTCCATGCTTTGATTCAGTGTCTCAGCCCTTTCAGTAAGATGGACGGATGATGTGTTTCTCTGTCCTCTGCCTGTGTATGTGTTCACAATTTTGCCCATCTGAAATAATCTTCTTCCCTTCTCCTATTTCAAACTGCTTTACTTTCTGGGCTTCAAGTTCCTCTTCCCCCTCTCCCGCAAAGCTAAGCTAACCACACCAATGTCCTTAAAGTAATTTTAAACAGTCTTTCCCTTGACCTCTTGTGATACGTTATCACACACGCAACCAAGTCTTTTATTATGTCACACACAAACATGTCCGCTGTTTCTTTTATTACCCTTGCCAGTGACTAGGCAGCTCATTTTCTTTTCTTTTCTTTAGTTTCTTTTTTCTTTTTTTCTTTTTCTTTTTCTTTTTTTGTTTTTTGTTTTTTGTTTTTTTTTTTTTTTGAGCAGTGTAGCCCTGGCTGTCCTGGAACTCACTCTGTCGACCAGGCTGGCCTTGAACTCAGAAATCCGCCTGCCTCTGCCTCCCAAGTGCTGGGATTAAAGGCGTGTGCCTGGTGGTCTGCCTGGCAGCTCATTTTCTGCAAGGAAGAGACTATAACTTAAAAGTTCTGTAACGTATGGTGCACAGTTGTCTGGGAATTAGTGTGCACTCTTGGTATTTCAATAGATTTGGCCTTAAACATCATCCTTTGAAGTTGAGCAAAACTCTTACTAGGTTACATAGGCTCTGAAAGTCTGGGCTTTGAAGTCAAGGAGGCCTGGATCTATTTCTGCACTGTACCGCTTGTAAGCTGTATATCCCTGTGAAGTCCACTAATACTCAAGGACCCTGTTCCTCTTAAGACCGAATGATGATGCTACCTGCATTATAGAGTGATGTTATGACTGCTCCAATGAACTGGAGTTATACGGACTCTTTTCTAGAGATTAAAACCAGTAGGACATATATGTGTATGTATGTGCATTTGCATGCTTGCATGGGGTGACTAGAGCTTGGGCTGGTTTCAAGCATGTGGTTCTTCTGACTCAGCTTTCTCAGTGCTGGGATTGAGGATTCGTGCCGACCAGTCCAGCTCTGTTTTAGTTTGTTTTTTGAAGCCGAACCTTGCTGTGTAGTCCAGGCTGGCCCTGACTGTTCTATATGCTCCAAGTTGATCTTAAACTAGGATTTTCATGCCTCATATTCTAGAGTAGCTGGGACTAGAGGGGAGCACCGACATAATGGCTTCCTTTCACTGTTCAATTTTTGACTAATTTGTTTAGTTTCATACAAAAGAATAGGTTTATTATCTTATAATTCTTGATCTAAGGGTTCTAAGTGCTGGGATGTACCCATATCATTTTGATACAAGCACACCACTGTGTATGAGCTTTTTTGTCCAGACACTATGGATATTTTCTATTATTCTTATTTCATGTGAAAAAATAGGTAAGGCATCTTTTGAGATAGTGAGGTCACTAAATAAAGGCATATACAGTAAGATCAAGGTGAGACTTAATAATCTCAAAGTGAGGAGCTGTACCTACTTCTAAACTCTGAGTGCACTGCCTTGTGGCCTTCAAAGGCTTCTGCCAATACTAATGAAATGAATTCAACAAAACAAGGCATAATCCCCACCCAGCACAGTATATATAATAAGAAAGCTGAAATGCCATTTATAATTGTTCACAAGTTTTATGTTAATGGCATATAGTCATTTGTTCATTTCCTACCATATTTATTGAATGCATATTGTTTATGAGGTATATTCAAATCTATTGGCTACTTCTCAGTTGTCTTTTGAACAAAATTTTAATCATTGCGTGAATTTGATTAAATTGGTTACAGGATTTTGAAGTACAATAGAACCCCAAGTAAGGCCAGTGCTCATTTCCTAAATGAACATTTTTTATGTGTAAACAAACAGCTGCTGGACTCCAACAGAATTTTAAACAAGCTGTTTTTAAAGTTTACTGACAGCTGTTTTTGGTGATTTTTGTCAACAGAATTTTCCGGCTTTGCATCACAGCTCTCTTTTATTACAGTGTCCCCTCAAAGAATAACTTGCTTGCCTTAATCACGTTTACTGAGATTTATGACTTAATGCTTATTCAGTGGTGGGGCTTCTCAACACAAAATGTCAGTGAGCCTGTTATAAATTGCCTCTGGCATTGCTACTCTATCTTTTATTTGGCTGGGAGTGTTTCCACCTGAAAGTGATAAATTCCTGCTATAACCGCTTTATGTGTTTCAGTAATTACACTGTACTGAAAAGGGGTGGGGATGGGGGGTTTCTCTTGAGGTATTTCCTTAAAAATAGCAAGTAATAAAATGCAGTGGAATGGGTCGAACTCTGACATCTGTTGAACAAAAAAAGCAATGACCAATGAGCTATCCGTGTCAGATAGAACTTGACAAGTGACCAGGAAGTACAGAAGATACACAAAGGCTTTTCAAAAACAATTTCTACAGGGGCCTATTGTTGTAGCTCTGCCTTTACACTAGCTGATTTGATCCTATGGCAGGAATATGGGAGTGCCCACAAAATGCCATTTACATCCTTCTAAAAACTATCCCAAAACATCAACTGCATGCTTCTATTGCCTTGGGTAATTTTTCACTGAATGCCAAGGTCTACATGACATTGAGACCTAATCTGTATGTGCAAGTCAAAGAGACTGCAGCCTGTCCAAAGCATTCAGTTATGCAAACAGTCCACTGCAGCCAATATCTTGATCAATATATACGGGCACAACTGAACAGATCAGGAGGAGATCCGCATTAATCATTATGATATCCATGGGTGGTGGATATTGACTAATTTTCATCCTGCTGGTGTGTCTTCTTCATAAAAGTCTGTGTACTGTATACAGGAAACAAATAGCATTAATTGCTGAGGATGTTTTCCTCATGAAGGAGAAACAGTGATATATAAACAAAAGGTGTCCGAGTTTATTAAACACGGTCACAAAGATTCTTACTATCCTGTCCTTATGACAAACCACGAACCCTTAGGGACCCAGTAGTTGCTTTATTTAAGGTGATACTAAAAGTACTTTGATCGTTAAATCATCTCATCTTCCTTTCACAGAGACCGCACCATTTTGCAAAGGAGTTGCTATAGCAAGAATCTCTCTAATAGAATGAGTTGGATCTTGCACAGAATCCTTATTCTTTCATAAAAGAAGTCATAAGTATATATACCTGGCATCGTTTAATTCGACGATACTATAACCGGTTCTATGATAATATAACTGGTTCTAAATGTGAGGAAAATATACTGAGTGAGATTTTGAGTTCACTTTGAATTGTCTCTGTCTGTACCATCCATGGTGCAGGGGGCTCCACTGTCCTATACTCATGGCTTCCGACAGTATCTGAGTCTGTGATTCCTTTCAACAACCGCATGTGTGTGAAGTCAGTATTTCTTTGTCTCATTTTCTTTTCGTCCTCTCCCTCTCCTCCTCCAGCTCCTTCTTCCTTCTGTTCTTGTTTTCCCTGCCCCTCACCATAGGAAGTGGGACTTGAAGTTTATACTTCTGCACTCAACTATAGAGCTGGCTCAGAGACTGATAGAAATTAATCTGCATTTTACAAAGGGTGAAAAGAAATCCTAGAAGAGGCAAAATGATGGGCCAAAGGAGATAATCCTAGGAAATGACAGGGCTTGCCTTATAACCCAGCTTTGCCAGCTCCCAGCTCTGTGATCTTAATCATTATGCCACATTGGATTCCAGAGGGAGTCAAGCTGGCATAAAGCATATTACTTTAGCTTATTTTAATAGCATTTTTATGCAGGAAGGCTAGCTCAGTCAGTTGCACACAGCTCAATCAAATGCAAACAGCAGACACCATGATCCTAAATTCTGTGGTTTGTTCATTTCATTAATTAACATACTTGATTGCGCTCCTAATCAATTGCTTTCAAACTACATTTTTTTAAAAGCTCTGGATTTCATTATTTTTTTTAGGAAAAAAAAAAAAAAACAAACGGTTTGTCTGTGTATCCCTGGCTGTCCTGAAGCTCTCTAAGAAGACCAGGCTGGCTTCAAACTCAGAGATCTGCCTGCCTCTGCCTCCCAGCACTGGGCCATAAAAGTCTTTCCAAATAAAATTTATATTGGATAAAGAGAATGCACTCCTAAAATATCAAAGTGGTTGAACCTATTGCATGATTCCATAAAGGAAAGGCAGAGAAGAGTTAGTGTGAGGGCAGGGACTTTTGTAAAATAGCTTCCCATTCCATAGGTGAAAAGTCTGGGGATTCCATTTCTCTTGTTCTTGATGCTTATCTACATAGCTCTGAGAAAGCTTTCCTCCAAGTAAAACCCTTCACAACGCAGGCAAAGAAAAGTAAGAGTCCTGTGACAACTTCCAACCAACCTTTGCATGACCTTGAACCTGGAGATCAGGAAAGAGATCCAGGCTGAGATGCCTCTGTGCTCAGAAGCTCTGCGGGGGGGATAACTGAAGGCCTGTAGGGAAGGTGCAGGAGTGTGGGGGCACAGGAGAGGTAAATAGGTTAAAGCGAGCAGTTTGGATGCCTCAGAGTCCTCCCGGGAACAGAGTGTTAATTTAGTACTACTTAGTTGGGGAATACATGTAGGAATAGAGCACAAGCCTACATTTCTGCATAAACAGTTGGTTCTTAGGAAGAAACTTGGATGGCAAATAGGAAACCACTTAGCCCCCTGAAACTGAGAAGGGCTGCAAACTAAGGCTTTAGTGACACCTTATTGACTGGGTTTCGTTACGAATTTCCCCCTCTAAGAGAGTAATTTCAGTAATCATTTGCTATCCTCCTTTATTGTTGGGGGGTGGAACCAATTTTGTGAAGAGCTCTACCACTACCCCCAAATTAGTATTTTTGCAATGTTTGGTCACCTCATCCTAAAAAAAGGCTGTCTACTTTTTACAAGTACACACACACACACACACACACACACACACAAGAGTTGGCTCTTGAAATTGAGCATTTATGGGTGAGGTGAGGAGCTGGTTTCAAAACATAAAAGCCATCTCCAGTAAGAGTAACGAGCTAGTGCCTTGAGTGAAGTAGAGTGAGCTGGAAGGGAGGGGGCGGACATTAAGTCTACTATCACCCACCATTAAACAGCCACTGAGAGCAATACGAGCCCTGGGAGAGGTATCAGGACCACCGCAGAAGGGAAAGAAAACAAGAAACCAAGAGAGAACCCATTGCACCTGCGTCACAATGGCTTCTACAGTACTGAAGAAATGGGCCAATTGCAATAATCTGGTCCCCAAAGTATTTTATAAAATATGAAATTTTCATTTACTCTGAGCACAGTTAAGTAGTGCCATAATTAAAAAAGCATTTGATAAATGTGTTCCCTGTTCTTTAGAAATTATGTGACTGGACTCAGTGCTACAATTTCTTGGATGCTTATCAATACAGGCAGTTCATACTTATGTTCATGTGATAATATAAAGAATCTATGTGACTATTATCTCCATTTTCCAGATAAAGTTAATGTTTAGAGAGCTGAAGTTCTGACCTAAATCCATGATCCTATCACTCAAGAGGCTGAGGGAGAAGGGTGAAAGGTTCAAATCAGCCTGGGCTACATAGCAAATGCTATCTCAAAAATTAAAATTTGATGTAGGTCACACATTTGTATGAAGATTGTAATGGGACTGAGTCCTGAAATTACATTTATTTCATGAATGCTGAAGTGCCATGCTAAGTTTTATCCTTTGAAGTGACTTAGAAGTTGATTATCCCAAGGCTTAGCAAAGAGTAAGCAATGGCTTGACAGAGTTCGTAACCAAGGACTAACTCCACGAGTGTGGGGCAGTGGGCAGTTCTGACAGCCGGAATCCAGTAGAGCGGCCACCTCGGAACCCGGGAGACCCACTGAGCAAAGTAAATTTGTTCACAAGGGATGGTAGGTCTTTGGTGATTGCATCTGAGACCAATGGCTCAGATTTCAGCCCAAACCCCTCACAGCTGCCCCTGCAGGAGATGTGTGCTCTATCAAGCAGACACTGCCTCAAACTCCCAGTATTTTAGCTGGACCTTACACCCAGTCATTTGATCACAAGTCAGGCATGAAACGCCCCATACAATAAAAGGGGTGGTTTGCCCCTCCTTGCTTCCTTACCTCCTCACTCTCTTACTCTTCTCCTCTCTCTCTCTCTCTCTCCCTCTCTTGCTCCTCTCTGCTATTTGTCCTCTTCTCTGCCTTTCTCCCTCTCCCCCCTTTCTCTCTCTTCCCTTTCCTTTCCTTCTCTCTACTTAACTAGCATATTCTATCCTTCCTACAATAAAATAACTCATTCATACATTGCCTCCTTTTTAATTAAGGCGCTGTGCAACAACAGGTCAGCCCCCGGGAAGAGAGAGAGAGAGACCCAGGCCTCAGCCCAGGCTGCTCCTCCAGCCCCTGGAACAACAGACGAGTGTCTCTGAGTTTTAGAAAAACTATGTGGTTAGTGTGCTTGTGTTAATGGCTCATTAGAATGCTTTATGAGAGCAAATGGGAGAAGTTGAGCAGTGGCTCAGTGGTAGAGTACCTACCCAGCACGCACTTAGCGGGAGAGATGGGGTTGGATTAGATTTTGGTTTCGTTCATCTACTTTTCCTTTTCTGGTGAAGTCTTTGAAACTCACTGGGCCTTTGTGATGTAGCAGAAATACTTAAGTTGAGACAAAAAGAGTACTGTAAATAAAGATTAAAACCCTGGAGTCAAGAGGAGCCACACTTTAAATGTTTCTCTGCATAGGTTGGACTGCTGTTACAAAATGATAGTTTTGGTAACAAAAATTTCAAGAATTTATGACAGCCAGGAAGACAGACACCCACCCAGGACCAGCATCAGCATCAGCCTCAGGAAGTCAAGGTTCTGATGAGGGGCTGCCCACTTTCTGTGCTCTTACAAGATAGAAAGTGAGTGAATTCTTCTCAGCTGAAGATGACGGTGGTTTCTGCGATTCCCAGAGATGAGAGAAGACCGCCAGCCCAAATCACTAAGGCTACATTAGTTAGAGGAAGCAAAGAATTAAAGCAAGCATTTGTATTCGTGTACTGGCTGCAGCCCCCAAAGGTGGGGTTTGAGAGGGCAGCGTTAGAAGTGAGGAAGACAAGGGCTTTATAGCTCAGGGGTAGGAGGGGTTTTTCAAATAGGAGATTTGGGAAGAAAAGTAGGTGGAGTTACAGGAGCAGAAAATAAGCGTACCATGTTAAGTCATAATGATTTCCTGAAACAAAAGAATGATTTCAAAGTGGTCATAAAGTAGACATAACAACAGGTGGTTAGTCATAACAACCTTTTGACACAGAGGTAGGGCGGCAAGATATAACTTCTTGAAACTAAAACATGTTTGCTGATTCCCGGAACCATTGTAATTAAGGTTACAGGTTGGGTGTAGCCCAATCCTTGGGAAATGGGAGTTTAATCATAATCAGGAATGAACCTGGTTTGTTTTTTCTCTAAGATGGCTTTCAAGCCTTAGATGTAGACAGGCTGGTTCACTAGTTCCATCTCCAAAAAATCTCATGTAAACCTAAGTGCTTTCATAAGGCCCTGTCTCCAAATGCTGTCTCATTAGTGGCTAGAGCTTCCATTCATGAACTTGGGGCAGACACAGTCATTCAGTCTCATGTTGAATTCAGTCTCAAGTTGTAGTATTCATGAGGTTTGAATCAGATAATTAAGTGAAACACTTGTAATATATATATATATATATATATATATATATATATAGTCCATGACCTCAAACCCTCAGCTCTGCTTAGAGCTTTATATTACATGTCCATGCTGGCTCTATATTAAGGGACAGGCCAGATGTAGTGAATTTCTGGCCTTTTGGGATTTGGGGCTAGAGGAGGGAAAATGCTCATATAAATGTGCATGCTACGAATTGTGAGGTTAAAAGTACCTGAGAGAATCTACATTCAGGCTCAGGAAAACCTTTTAAGGATTGATGTTTGAGCTGAGATCTGAAGGAGTACTGCCTCAGAGGTAAATTCCAGGCTCCAAAGTGAGTCTTTGTGTAAAAGCCCAGAGGCAGCAAGACAGAGGCTTTTGATGAAGAAAAGCCCCAGGGGAGAATAATGGCAGGCCTTCCCAGGTTGGAATAGGCCATTATATCGAGTCAAGGAAATAGCTTTAGAGTTTTATGTTTATTTTATTTTATTTTTTAAATGTTATTTATTTATTTATTGAGATAGGGTTTGTCGGTGTAGCCTTGGCTGTCTTGGAACTCTGTAGACCAGGCTGGCCTTGAACTCAGAAATACACCTGCTCCCCTCCCCCGACTGGAGTGCCCATTCCAGGCCTTTGGACCTTTAGAGTTTAGCCAGAGTAGTGCCAAGACTAATTTTGTGTTTGGTAAAGTTTTGGGTATCTTTAGTGAGGTTAAGGATGGGAGGCAATCTAGGCCAATCTGTGGATTCCAGTTAAGAAGACTGTAGCAACAACTTTGGGGTAAACAGCAGCAGCTGGGGCAAGTTAAGCAGAGACAGAGAAATAAAAGGGGCTATGCAAGAATGTGTTGATGGGAGGAAGCTGTGGAGACGGTGTGCTGCGCGTAAGCTGAAACTTAGTATTTAGCGGGTTCTTAAATCCTACGGCAAGGAGAAAAAGAAAACTTTCTTATATAAAGGATAGCACTTTTATTGTCACGGGAAAAGCTTTTCCAAGTTCAACAGTGGCGAGAATGCCACGCTTTGCGGGCAGCTTCAGCGACGCGTCCCTGAGGCTACGGGAGTTTCAAAATCCAACATCCGGGTAAATAAACTTTTTCTGCAAGATGGGGGTGGGGAAAATGAAATCCGTGGGGAGCCCCGCCTTTTTGAAGGCGTGGCCTTGAGGCCCGGCCGCTCCAGTTTCCCTCTCCGGAAGTTTGAGCGCCTTACGTCCGGCCTCCTAGGGCTTGAGTCGTGACCTCTAACCCGCGCCTCCTCAACCCCGCGCCCAAGCACTTTGGTTTCCTCAGTCCCGCCTCCAAACTCCCGTGGGCGTGGCCTCTCAAGCCTTGCCCCTCCATTGCCGGAACTCTGACCGGGTTACTAAAGCCCCGCCCCCAAACTTTGAAGGCGTGGCCTCAGACCCCGCCCCTCCGCCTCTGGGAACTTTACCGCGTTCCTGCCGCCCGCCCGAGAGGGTCCCGCGGGTTCTGAAACTCCGCGCGCAGCGGGGTCGGGCGGTGACCAGCCGGGTGCGGCGCTCAAGTCCACCTGACTGCCCCACCGCCGCGGGAATGCCGCGCCGGACGCCGAGGGTCTGCTCTGGGAACAAGCCTCCTCCCGTGCCCGCCATGGAGCCGGCTACCGACGGGCTCTGGGCCCACAGCCGCGCGGCGCTTGCCCGCCTGGAGAAGCTGCTGCGCTGCTCCCGCTGGTAAGGACGGGCCTTAGCGACCTCGTGTCGTCTGCCCCCTACGTGGTGTCCCACTCCTGTGTTTTCTGAGTTGGCTTCCCCGTCACCTGCGGCAAAGAGGATTCAAACGGCCCTTTTCGAATTTTCGCGGGAGAACGACCTTGGGGGGCGTGGCTCAGAGCTCAGCTCGCCGGTCCCGCCTTGAAGGCGACGCTCGGGGCTGGGCGGGGCTCAGGCTTCTGGGGTCTTGGAGTTCGAGGCTCTGGGAAGGTGGTCCCCGGTTGATGGGCACGGCAGCCCCTGTGAGGTTGACCTTTTGGTTCTTTCTCTAGGAGCAGGCTCGGCGTGGGGAATGGGGGGCTAGGGACCTGGTTACGGGTAGTTTGGCGTTGGCAGTTAGATGAGCAACGCAGTTTTTCTTTAGTTTGATGGAAAGATGTATGGCCCTGGACCACTGATCCTCCAACACGCCCTCTCACTCAAGGATTTTTATTCAGTCCGAAATGCACTCCCGAGTGGTGCTTTCTTACCTGTAGCTGTTTATCGTGTACTACCCAGGAAGTGCCTTTCTTTTCCCTTTTTTCTCTTTGGCAGTAGCGAACGTTGAACTTTTAGTCTTTAGCACTCAGTTACTACAAATACACTGTCAACTGCAACCTTTTAAAAAAAGTTAATCAACAAACTTTTATTATTATTATTATTATTATTATTATTATTATTATTATTATTATTACTGGTTTTTCGAGACAGGGTTCTTCAGTGTAGCCCTGGCTGTCCTGGAACTCTGTAGACCAGGCTGGCCTCAAACTCAGAAATCCGCCTGTCTCTGCCTCCTCCCTAGTGCTGAGGTTAAAGGCGTGCGCCACCACTGCCCGGCCCGCACTTAAATTATTACTTACAAAATTTTAATATTTGAAACAGTGGCATTATACTTCTTAGAAGAGTGGCTATTTTGTTAGCATGAAGACGTTCTGAGCTCTGCTTGTGTTTTCTAAAGCATATGGATTGTCCTGGGTATAGACATCGGAAACTCAACTTCTAGTGGCAGTAGCAGAAGCCAGTGATGACTCACACTTGCAATCAGCGGTTCTCAACTTGTGGGTCGCGACCATTGGGAAACACATTTCCCATGGTCTTAGGGACTGAGATCCTGCTTAGTAGCAAAATTACAGTTATGAAGTAGCAAAGAAAAGAAGTTTATGGTTAGGGTCACCACAGGGTCAGGGAAGGTTGAGACCCACCCACTGCTTTAAATAGTTGAACCAAAGTTAGACTCCCGAATGGAAACAGCCTTCCACTTAGAGTGTCAGACCACATGAGTTCAGCTTCCAGCCACATCTTTGGTCTTCCCTGTCCTCAGTAATAATGATTCTTCTCTCATTCATGTATTCATTTGCTAATACTACACTTTGATAGTAAACATTTATTGAATACATACCAAACAGTGTCCCAAGTATGGAGAACTCATTTATGAGCAAAACTCACTTCCCATGTTTCTGTCACTCTGCCTCAGGGGTCCCAAACGTTCTTTTTTTTGGGGGGTGGGGGAAGAAAAAAATTAAATACATGTAAATTGTTTCCTGTGGTGATTATCCAAAATGGTCACAAAAAGGAGTATGAAAAAATGATTTAGTCTGCTTGCTCAATCATTTGGAAGAGACTGGTAAAGTATATGAATAATCTATAGATTGTCCTAAAATTAAACAACCAGTTTCCCTTTTTATCAACTGCCAACTCTTCTTTTAAACTAAGTGAGCTTACTCTAAGAATCAAGGGCCTGAAGATAGTAGTAATTAGGCCCAGACTTTAATATGTCACATCCATTTGTCCAGAGAATGTGGGATTTCTGTGGTTTTTTTATTATTTTTTTCAGTTTATGAATCTCTGCTAGATGAACATATTTTAACTGTTAGAGGATATAATCTCATATAGGACTTTGAATTAATTTTCCCTATGATGTGTCAATAAATATTACTTAGGTTTTTCAGTCACAAGTCATCTCTATCTTCCTTCTTTAAAAAGGTTAGAAGGCTGGGAGTGGGTGGCTCATGCCCTCACTCAGCTTTCTGGAGGCAGTTACAATCAGATGCCTTTCTGAGTTTTTAACCAGCCTAGTCTACATTGAGTTCCTGGCTTGCAGGACTATGTCATGAGACCTAGTCTCAAAAACCAAACCAAACCAAAGATAAAAAAAAAATGTTCTTCAGAGTGCTGTGGGAAAGCAGGCTGTTTTGGCTTGATTTGGACCAGAGGCAACAACTTCCCAAACTTTCTCCTTTTATTTTTCTGTTGATACAGCAGATTGCTCTGTAGCCTAGGTTAGCCTGGAACATATTGTGTCCTGCCGTCTTTAAATTAAGTGACCTCCTGCTGTAGTGCCCTTAGCACTAGGATTACAGAAGTAGGGCACCATGTCCAGCCTCAGACTCAGTTTTAACAAAGCAAACTTAAGTTTAAAGAACCTTTGGATATACGGGTTTGCAGTGCACAGGAAATGATTTAGATCATATGGAAACTGCTTTTCTTTCCTGGCTTTGGTGTCTGTCAAGCTCTTTCTACCTGTCCCCTCCTGCTTGCTAGAAGAGAGCAAGCAACGCTGGTGGGTCTGCTGCTTGCTTCAGCTCGTTGTCACCCAGAGTGTCATGTTATTTGAAATCGTGTATGTCCTTTCACCATGCTTCAGAGTTCTCCCCAGTATGCTGCTGATTACCCCGATTACCCTCACATTCAGCTTGCAGCTGTCATCTCTCTGGTGTTCCCAGCTGTCACCTGTCTTGTGTAGCACTTTGGATCTGTTTTGTAGCGAGCATGGCTTGCTCTTGCAGTGGATTGGCTATGTTACAGGGCATCCTTTCCTGACCTTTTAACATGACTCTGGCTTCAAGGTGAGGCTGGTGAAGTGTTGAAGAGGCCAGATGTGACACTGACAATAGGGCCAAGCCTCACAACCAAATAGAAGTTATTTAAAGATTAGGGGAAAGGAAGCTGGAAGACCTTATTATTTGAGAGGCTGGCAGAAAGCAGAGAACTAAAGGAAGCAGGAAATGCAGATAGGAGTTGCCCTGTTGTGCATCCGGGTGTCCTGTGGTGCTGTTTTGTGAAATTAATTAGGTACTTCTTTCTTGGCATATTTTTGGAGCAAGGAGGGTGGGGCTTTTTATACTAATTTTATTTTGTGCTTTTTATATCGCTTTAGAGAAGATTAAGAAACAATCATAACTTTGGAGATAGTTGGTTTTTTCAAAATATCCGTGTTATTTAAAAGACAAATTCATTTTATATGTGTATATATACATATATAAACTTAAAGCACCTGAACAGTATGCATATATATGTGTATATGTATATATGTGTATATACACACAAACATGTAAATGCATAATGTGTGTGTGCTTTAAGTTTGGGATCCTCCTGCCTCAGCCTTGTGAGTGCTGGGACCACAGCACTATATATGGTTTCTAGGGGTTGGGGAGGTTGCTTGGTGGTTAAAGTGTTTGCAGTATGAACACTTGAACAAACAGCGTGAGGATCTGAATTCGGATCCCCAGCGTCTATGTAAAAGTGGGGCTGCTGTGCCCTTCTGTAAGCCCATTGTGGGGGTTTAGGGGAGACAGGTAGGTCTCGGGCTTGCTGGTCAGCAGTCAGGCTGAAATGGTTATCTCCAGGTTAAGTAAAAGACTGTCTCAAAAACGGGTGAAATGATTGAGGGTCATATTCTTCATTAGCCTCTGGCCTCTGTATGTACCCATACACGCATATACTGCACATGCATCCATCTTGCGTACAAGTATACAGACAAAGATGGATAGACACCTGCCACTGCATTCCAGCCAGTTTCAGATCCTGGGTCAGGGTTACTACTCTTTGTTCACTTCATTGTTTTCTAAGTGTTAATAAAATTGCCCTTTGTTATGTATGGATGTTCTTAAAATAAAGCACAGATTTCCTGACTCCAAGCATTTAGCTTTTGCCTTTCTTTAGGAGTTTTGACTCTTCAGATTAATTCTTACAGGCCAGTGATCCTTAAGTAGGATGATTGCTCCCTCTGGTTTGCTATGGCACTGGTTGGTTATTCATTAGAACAAGAAATCACTTAGGCATAGAAGTGGCAATGCATTTTCTCCCTGTAAGGCATATATGCTCAATTTTAAGGAGTATAAAGGATACACAGTTCAGGGTAAGTCATGAAGTAGTCCCAGGAGATGTGGAGGGAACAACGTTGCTTTGGCTCAGTATGGTGGAGCAAAGTCCTTGGGCTTTGCAGTTACACCTTTGAGATGTGGGTAAATTTTTATTAATAGAACCACATTAGCAAATGACTAAGGTAGGAATGGTAGAATAAATAAACAGAGAATGAGTTAGGTGGTCTAAGACTTAAAACCAGTTAGATCTTGAGGGATAAGTAGCCTAAAAACAAAGTTATTATTTATTATTAAGTAAAGTTTATTTATTAGTTTACATAATTGTTGTTCTAGTTTGCTTCCCTGTTGCTGTGATTAACACCATAATCAAAAGCTATTTGGGTTGAAAGGATTTATACTTTAGTTTGTTTCTAGGAAAGGGTCACTGAGGGAGACCAGGGTAGGAACTCAAGACAGGAAGCTAGAAGTAGGAACTGTAGCAGAAACTATGGAATACTGCTTGCTCTCTAACCAGAGCTCAGCAGACTTAACTTATCCAGCCCAGGCCCAGCTGCCTAGGGAGGGTGCTGCCCATAGTGGCCTCGGCTCTACATCAGTTGTCAGCACAGCCAATCTGATAAGGCAGCTTTTCATTTGAAGTTCCCTTGACCCAAGTAACTCTAGGTTGTTTCTAATTGACAGTTAAAATAAAAATAAAAATAAAAATAAAAGAACTAGCACAGTTAACTTCCTAAGGAAGGCTATTCATAAGACTTTCCTGAAATCTGGTGTCCTTAGCTATTAAATGATGAATATAAATGAATTGGCTTGGGGCTGGCGAGATGGCTTAGAGGGTAAGAGCACTGTCTGCTCTTCCGAAGGTCCTCAGTTCAATTCCCAGCAAACCACATGGTGACTCACAGCCATCCGTAATGAGATCTGACGCCCTCTTCTGGAGTGTCTGAAGACAGCTCCAGTGTACTTAAATATAATAAATAAATAAATCTTAAAAACAAATGAATTGGCTTTTAAAGTTGTCTCCAATATTCAGACTTCATAACTATTAGCATTGTTACAATTTTCAATAAAAAGTAATGTATATGTAAAAGAGGGACACAGATTGTTAGTGTCCATATATCCTCCAGTTTAGAATTTCTTTATTCATGGAATTTATTTATATGCCACGTATTTGCTTGATGTCTACCTCCTTCAGCTGTGGTGTAGTTCTCATAAAGACAGGCTCACATTTTTAGCCACAGTGCCAGATACAATGTTTCCAAGTGTTAAAATAATGAATGAAAAAATTTAGGTCAAGTATGTCCCAGCTTCAAAGTGGTGATGCTGAGATGACCTACTTAAAGTCACCAAGAGCACAAAGAGAATACTGCATTGGTTTCTAGTGTTAATTACCAATACTGAACGGTGGTTAAGGCCTCAAGGCAGATGTACATGTAGGTCAGTCTGACTTCTGAGAGTCAGAACTACCATATATGCAGTCCCATTATGGGTGAAGGCCCAGCTGGTGTATATAGGGATTGTGACTTCTACAGAAATTTGTCAAACACAAGGGACACCTTTTATTGTATTTAATTTTAAGACAGGGTCTCATTATGTTGCTCAGGTTGGTCTCAAACTCCCAGATTCTCTCTCTTTAGCCTCCCTGGTGCTGGGTTTGCCCCTGTGTGCTACTGAGCACAGCTGGATGCCTTTATACCAAGGATGAATTTGAAGGTATTACTTGTAAGCAAGTCTGGGCTCATAGGGTTCTAGAGAATGACAATGGATATCTGAAAGTTACTTGCATGTGACTGAAGCCTGTTTTTAGGAATGAGAAGGGAAGAAAGGAATGCTTAGGTGTGTGAGCCTTGAAATTCAGAATGGCAGGTGAAAAGGATGAAGCTCTAAAAGATAGAAGAGCAGTTGCTTAGATGTTTTACTTTGGAGGAAAGGGAATAGAAGACAGACTCAACACTGGTCACATCTACATGATAGTCATTGGGGCTTCTATAGCAGATTCTCCTAGGATACGATCTACTGTAATTAGTCATTACTAGAATTCTGTTATGCATTTACTTTTGGAATAATTGTCTCATTCGACATTTGCTGACACTAAGCAATTAAATACAAATTTAAACTTTTCCCTTGTGATTTATCTGAATCTGACATATAAAATAGTCACAGAGAGACTCTGGCCAGGGAAGCAGATTATCATATAATCTTGCTCAGCCATTATCAGAGCAGTTTCTTTCTGCAGCAGATAGGAACAAATACAGAGACCCACACAGCTAGATCACTCAGTTCTATATAGGATGTCTCCATCAAATCTCTCCCCTTAGGGCTCAGAGAACCCTATGAAAGAGGAAGTGGAGGGGATGGAGGACACCAAGAAACAAGGCCTTTTAAATTAACATAAGCAAAGCTTATGAACTCAGAGACTAGATAGAGCAGCATTCACAGGGCCTACACTGGTCTGTACCAGGTCCTTTGTTTGTATACTATGGCTTCCAGTTTAGTGTTTTTTATTGTGGGATTCCTGGATGCAAGCAAGTGGTGTCTTCATCTGTAATTGTTCCTTGTTCCTTGGGCACTGTTCCTTCTGTTTGTTTTGTCTATCCCGATACATTAGTTTTTGTTTTTAGTGTACTTCATTATCATCCTTAAAAGCCTGTTTGTCTCTAATGAGAGACTTTAGAAAGGGGGAATCTGGATGACAAGGGAGGTGGGAAGAACTGGGAGGAGTAGAGGGAGGGAAACCATAATCAGGACATATTATGTGAGAAATAAAATCTCTTGAATAAAAAGGAAAAAATAGTCACAAAGAATAAATAGAAAGCTTAGTTGGATATGATGGTTCATGTCTGTGATCACAGAACTGGGTAGAAGAAGCAGGAGCATTATGAGTTGAGGTTAACCTGAACCTACCTATCTCTCTCTTTCTCTCTCTCTCTCTCTCTCTCTCTCTCTCTCTCTCTCTCTCTCTCTCTCTCTCTCTCTCTCTCTCACACACACACACACACACACACACACACACACACACACACAACCAAACATAAAGCCCAAACCAAATGAATAAGGTATTACTCATTTACCTTTTCTCTCATTCTCTTAAAGGGAAATGTAACAAGTTGCTTAATTAGCTTGGGAAGTTTGTGCAATTTCATGTTAAACACACTCATCTGTAACTTAAAAATACCTTGAGGATACCTTACAATGTAAGAGCACAGGAGTCCTTGTTCCATCTAATATTAACTAGCAGTTGGTACCTCTTGGGAGTTTAGGAGAGCCATTTAGTTAAATATTTCTGCTTCATTAGTATAATCTAAATTGAATTCAGTTTTCCTTTGTAAAGAAAATGTTATCAGTAGGTGTGCTGGCTAGTTTTATGTCAAGTTGACAAACTAGAATTATCTGAAAGGAGAGAGAACCTCAGTTGAGAAAACACCTGGCTGTGGGGTTGGAGAGATGGGTCAGAGGTTAAGAGCATTGAATACTCTTCCTGAGGTCCTGAGTTGAATTCCCAGCAACCACATAGTGACTCACCACCATCTATAATGGGATCTGATGTCCTCTTCTGTCTTGCCGGCATACATGCAAATACACACACACACACAAACATCTTAAAAAAATATCTCGCTGTAAGACATTTATTTTCTTAGTGATTGATGGGGAGGGCCAAGCTCATTGTGGGCAGTGCCATCCTAGAGCTGGTGGTTCTGGGTTCTATAAGAAAGCAGGCTGAGCAAGCCATGGGGAGCAAGCTACTAAGTAGCACCCCTCCATGTCCTCTGCGTCAGCTCCTGCCTCCA
The DNA here is from genome assembly GCF_008632895.1 of Mastomys coucha. Lineage (NCBI taxonomy): Eukaryota > Metazoa > Chordata > Mammalia > Rodentia > Muridae > Mastomys > Mastomys coucha. The sequence goes on along the minus strand of NW_022196896.1, from coordinate 97,124,090 downwards.
GGATCCTGCCCTTTTTTCATGTTCTAACTTCTTTGGTGATGAACAGCAATGTGTGAGTGTAAGCAGAATAAACCCTTTCCTCCCCAGCTTGTGTTTTGGTCATGGTGTGGCAATAGAAACCCCTGACTAAGACAGTAGGATTGTTTTAGAATTGTTTTCACTGTTTAGTTTGTTTGTAAGTTATAATGCACTGGTCTTTGCAAATCTACTACACAGAAAAGTGTAGTTAAGAGAGTTGTAAAGCTGATTTTTTTTTAAAGATGTGGAGTTTTTAAATATCTTTAAAAAGGAAGGGTCTTTTCTGCTTTTTTTAAAGTATATTTAAAATATCATAGAAAATAAAGTAAGAGTAGAGTATAAATGCTAATATAAATGAAATTTTGCACGGTCGTTCATTTACCTCATCCACTAACGGTTATTTTGATGCATGCTAGGTGGATAAAAGGGGTCGAAGAACTCAAAAACTATTTTCAAGTCTCATATGGAAGGAAATGAGAATCTGGAAGGTAAAATAAAAAGTCTTTGTTTCAGCATTAAATTCCATAGCCCCAATTAGGTGCCATTACTGTCCTTTGGTATATTAGAACATCTTATATCTTCCTTAAGTCTTATGTCATTTTGCTTATGTTGGGGTCCAGGAATTGCCTCACAAACCCCACGAACACTGATCTCAGATAGGGATAGTTCATTGAGCATATGCCCCAAGACTGAATGACCAGGGCCACAGTCCAGATTCCAGAACTGAATTAAAATTCTGTAGGATTTTTAAGCCTGAGATCTATAAACATCTGAGCCAAGTTATTCCACCAGTCAGGGTTTAGGGATAGGGGATTTTTTTTAAAGAAAATATCTTTGTTGTACATTTATGCTCCTTCCATTGTTTGGGGTATTCAATTGTGGCAGGGGACTTGCCTTGTCTAATATTCTTGTCTTAACTTATCTACTAGGGTGGGACTTGTCTTACTTGCTAACCAGGATGTCAGTTACCCATGTTCATGTCTTTTTCTGCCAAGTAGGAGGTCCGTTCCCAGGGAGGTCTTATCAAATTTTACTCGACCACTACTCAAAATGAAAGTCTTATTCCCACTAGTTTCTTACATTGGTGCAGGTGTCTCCAGGTCCATCCCAGGGGCAGCTCATACCGTAAAAGATTATACACAGGTGCAGGAAGTGCTGCTGAGTTGCTGGTTTGGGTCTGAGCTTATTGTGGGTAACTATACAAAGCAGTTTAGAACATAACAGACTATGTAATCAACTTGGGCATGAGAAAGTTTTCTAATAATAGCAGAAACAACACATGAGAAAGTTTTCTTATTAGTAACAGAACAACATGGCAGGCTAGCCAGGGAACAGTTAACCTAGGTATTATCATTTTATGTAGGCCTTAACATTTCATTTAGGCCTTAATATTTTATCTAGGCCTTAACAGTTTATATAATACCCCACTTGATTCTAAAAAGCCCCTTAGGAAAGAATGAGCCAGCTTAGTGTCCTTCATGTGCCTGGTAATTGCATCAAGTTCTGGGATGGAACTGAAATCCAAGAAGTCCTCTGCTTATTTGTTTACTAGTGTCATTTTATTATGTTCCCTGTATAGTGTTTGGGTAGTGTGTCAAGTGGGTCAGGCCTTCGTATTTATTGTGTAGAAGGAAGTGTGGTCTATCTAGGCTTGGAGAACAGGCCAGGCAAAGCTGTGGGGCAGGAGCTGGGTGGATGGAGGCTAAGTAGGATTTGTCACAGACACTGGCCCAACCATAGCAGAGCTCTGCTGAGGAGCAACAAAAAGGGTCACACTGCATGACTTTACTGTTACCAGATTCTGCAGGAGTAAAAATGTTCACTTTGGCTGGGTGGTGGTGGCGCACGCCTTTAATCCCAGCACTTGGGAGGCAGAGGCTGGCAGATTTCTGAGTTCGAGGCCAGCCTGGTCTACAGAGTGAGTTCCAGGACAGCCAGGACTATACAGAGAAACCCTGTCTCGAAAAACCAAAAAAAAAAAAGTTTACTTTTGAATGTCAGGAAAGTCTAAATCTTGTCTGTAACTCATGATCATCAGTTTCTTGTGCATTTTTTTAAAGAGATTCTCTGTGTATGCCTTCATATGAGAATGAGGATGCTATACATGAAGTAGCTATGACCTTCCTGGTAAAGAGTTAAGTTGCTTGTGGTCTTCTGCAGTAACAACCTGTGCTGGAATGAGTATTTTTACCATGATTTTAAATGCTTGTGTATGAACATAGTTGACAAAGGCAAAAGCCTGTGAATATATTCTTCATCTCTCATTACTCCTTAGGTCTTTAGCTTGGGTTCAGTTGACTTTTTTACTTCCAGGTTTCTAAGTAGCATATCCCTCATTTCCCCTCATTTCTAGGTTTTTTTTTTTTTTTTTCTTTTTTTTTTAGTTTAGATGCTATTTCCTTACTTCTTATTCTTAAAGCTGAATTTTCTTATTTTCTATTAACCTGCTGTAGGTTACCAGTACATTCAAAGTACAAAGTAATTTTCCACTATTAATTAAGTGCACATTTGAAAGTCCTATGTACTGATTTCTTTTTAAACAATATATATGACATTTTAATTGTATTTCTTTTTCATTTTTTGAGAATTTCAAATAGCTTCAACCAGGGGCCTTTATGGCAGCAAAACTGGTTTACTTTGTAAACCTTTTTCTTTGAGGATTTCATACACGTATACAATGAAAATCATAGTTATCCTCTGCAGTTCCTTCTATATTCTCCCAATTCACCCTGCAACCAACATTGCTTTTAAACGGTTTTTCTCCTTTGAACATACTAAGTTCCATTAGTGTTGCCCTATGTGAATGGGTGGGGGCCCATCCACTGGAACAATGGAAGCCTACCAGTGGCCATCCCCTCAAATCATTCTCTCCCTGGACAACACTCTTGGAGCTTGGGTGATTAAGGCTTGAGGCCTGGAATCATGTAGCTCGTCTGCCTGTGCTTTGGCTGTCTTGATCTTGTGTGGGTTTACTGTGTTGTCTCTTATCTCTGGAAGCTTTTAAAAGTTAACCTAGAGGATGTTTGGTGTTTTAACGTTTGATTATTTACAAGTAACCCAACAGAAATTGCTGCAGCTGAAATAATTTGGTTACAGTTGAGTTCATTTAAAATTTTGGTTAGTATCTCTTAGTTGTAAGATAAAAGTTCTTTGCTTCTTGGTATTCTAACTAGAGGCTGGCTGCTCCCTGAAGTCTGTCTCTGACACAGATTAGCTCCACCCCACAGTGTCTGTCTTGTGCCTGCTTGTTCTCCACTTGGCCATCACACTCTCCTCACTGCTCCTTTCCTCTGAACCCACAGACATTCCCCATATCTTTTTTCATTTGTTAACAGCCTCAAGAAATCCAGTCTAGTCCACTAATAAGAAAAGGTCTACTCATCACTTTCCCATAGATGTTATGCCCCTGCTAATTACATGATAGTGTATCATTGCTAGGGTGAAGGGAGAAACTATAAAAAAGATTCCGAATTATCTTAGGATAACTTATATAAGATATCTTAGGAAGGAAATAAGAGGTTTAGAGATGGATTTTAGACATTGAATTCAGCAGTACCAGAGAAAACCAGTAGGCTGTGGGCTGGAGGTGAAGCAGCCAAGGCAGTGCTGAAATAGCCAGGTAGATGTTCTCTAAGAAAGTTAAGATGCACTGGAAGGAGAGGCCCCAGGAAGAAGATGAGGTCAGTGTGAACTCACCGAGAGCTCAAGACGAGGAAGAACCAAAGCACTCGGGGGACCTTCAAGGATGGAACTTTTTAGAGAGCACTTAGTCGAGTTGGGGGAGTTGCTAGAATGGGTGGCAGGTCAAATGCAGTGTTTTTAGGTTGAAGGAGAGGCTACCTGTGCATGCTTACATGTGAGTGACAGGAAGGAGATTCAGATGATGATGGGCACAGGCTTTAAACAGGGAAGATAAGGAAGCTTGACAGCAGCACATCTCAGGATGAAGAGTGGCTGAGGGAGGTCTTCTGAGTCGGAGGAAAGGGTGAGGTTGCAGAACAGGTAGCCAGTGGTCTAGGGGATCACAGGTTCACACCACTTGAGGTGCTTAGGAGCACGGGTAGCCTTGAATAACCATGTAGCCACTGCTATATGTAGCGTTTTATTTCATCATTGTAGAGATACAGAGGTGAATACTGCTTTTCAAAGACATTTCTTTCTCTCCCTTTTTTATTTTGGATAGAGTCTCATTATTTTAGGCCTGGAACTCTTTATATAGCGCAAGGTATCCTTAAACTGAGGATCCTTCTGCTTTCTGAGTGTAGGGAAATTAGGTGAGCACCACCACACCAACCTTTCTTCTGTCTTTACTGTGGAATCCAGAGCCTGGACAAACACGGTAGGGAGCCCTGGGGTCTGCACAGCTTTATGAACTTGCATTCATGAGTATTTTGGGAGATCAGCAGTAAAGGTGGCTCTGAGTCATTAAGCTTTGTAGTCTGGGCTGAATAGTGAGTCCTAGGAATTACAAGGATGGTCAGTATTCATTCTAGACTGAGAGCAGTTGGGTTTGGCCATGATGTTGCAACAGGAGATACACAGAAAGGTGTAAGAGGTTCATGTTGTAAGGGAGCAAGTAGAATTTAGTTCTTAGTTATGAAAGAGGAGGTAAGGGTTGACCTATTAGTTCATGAAATAAAAGTTTTAGGAGCCAGATATTGTTTACAATCATCATATTGCCAAAGTCACCAAACTTATATTTTGTCAATTTATCCCATGTAGTATTGTCAAAAAAAGGTTTTGTGAGTTTTTGAAAGTAATGGGTTTTGTAATGTCAGTGAGCAGCATTTTTAATAGCTTGAGAATAACGGGGCTATGTACTCTCTTCTTAGCCTCTTCCTGAAAGCTCAATTTTACTTTAATGTTTGTGTCTATTAAAATGTGCACTGTGAAACTTTTGATCTTTCCAGAAATGTGGAGAGCTGTTTTTTACTGATATGTGGCTTGTGTGCAAAGGTAATTGGATAATAATGGTGTAAACACCTACAGGTCCTGGGGTTGGTATAATAAGCCAAGTGCAGGAAGTGGTCATCCTTTGAAAGCTTTACTTATGTGCTATGCTCTTGATGCAACACCCTCTCTGAGAGTCAGGGCTTAATGAATGTATATTAGTAAGAGCCCTTGCTTGCACAGGACATCCAGATGGTGCAGGCATTTTGACGGACAGTACCAGGGCGCTTTCACTTTTACTATTGAATCTTCTTTCGTCTGCAGATTGCCAGCTTGATTTGTACCTGCAGTTGCTTAAAGAACAAGACCATCAATTGGTTGTGTATTGAAAGAATGGTCATATTTGGTGAAAACTTCTGTAAATGGTATATGGCTCCTTAATAGCGAGAAACAATGAAGTTTGCTTGGTTTTTGTTTTTAAATGGGAACCCATGGGTTATCATGGTCAAGATATCCTGGCGCCCTAGTTTTTTGGGAAAGTTCTGATTTGTACCCCTTGCTCAACATTCTATACAGCTAGTCACTCCTCTTTATTCTGAGAAATTCTCTCTCATTTGGATGGTAGGCCACATTTTCAGATTTATGAATTTCATTTCAAGTCACTCAGGAAAGTATACCTTAGCCGTTGAAGGAAGTTTGGAGGTGCTTGAGCACTCGCTCCTTTTTCTAACCTCCTAACAAATACATCATAAAAGGCGCTAAAACATGTGCTGAGAATTTTTATTTGAATTCAGCAAGATGTCCATGGGGCATATAACCAGCAGAATCAAAGCCTTTGGAATAAAAGTAGCCTTAATATTTTCTGGTTTGATAAAGAGAAACAGGTAGTGTTGGGTCTTGGATTTGTAAACTACTGGGCATGAAGTATCTAACATGCTTATCTCTTCCTTTCTTCAATCAGTGCTAATATTCTGAAGGAGCCCGTGTGCTTAGGAGGATGTGAGCACATCTTCTGTAGGTGAGCTGTTCGAGCTTGATATATACTATGATGTAGTTGTGATGTCTGTATGTTATCTTGGGTTGATCCTCATTCCTGTTTCCATTTTCAAATAAGAAATAAAGCTCAGAGGATAGCATAAGCAGCTCTGCTAAGTTCTTGGAAAAGGAAAAATGCCTTTGACATAGTTCAGATGGGTCCTCTTAAATCTGGTTTGGATGACTGACCTAATAATTTTTCATCATTTATTGAAATTTCCAACCATGAGAGACTTGAGAGAGTAGACATTTATTGCTGTAGATAAGAAGGCCAGAAAGTCAAGTTCTGATACACATTGACAGAGTTTGTTCCTTCTAAAGACTCGGGGGATTTGTTCTCACCAAGTTTCTTGTGGCCCTGTTAGTGAGGTTTTCCATGGTGGTGACAACATCTGATTTAAAGAGTTGATGGGCATTTGTTAGTCACCTTTTTGGTCACTGTGACAGAATACCTGACATAAACCATTTGAGCTCAGAGTTCCACAGGCTTCAGTTATAGTGGTTGGCTTTGGCAAATTGGATGCTTAAACACTAATTTTGCTTCTTGGGGCCAAGGGCAGGAAGTGTTCATCCTTCAAAGGCCTTGTGACAGAGGACACCTTGGAGGTAGGAACATGTGGAGGTAGATGTTTTGTCATGGCATGCAGGAAACAGACTGGGGATTTGGCACTAGGCATAAACTTCAAAGGCCTACTTGTAGTGACTTTTCTAGCTGGAACCCACCTCCTAAAGTCCTACCTCCCCAAATAGCACTACTTAGTTGAGGGCCAAGTGTAACAGTGAGTCTGTCAGGGACACTTGTAATTTTGTATGTTCCTGTCACAGGCTCTAAAGCACTCATTTGAGATTCACCCCATATATATAGGGAGAAGAATTTAATTTAGTGCACAGATTTAGAGGTTTCTGGTTTACGTTCCATTATTCTGAAGCTATATTTGCTCACATCTCTTTCTCCTTATGCTCTTAGGAGCCAAAGATTTGTTTGTTGGGAAAAATTAGGCAGATTGTCATGCTAAATGTCTCTATGAAGTAAATTGATGAGATTTTACATATATGTCCATATCATATTATCAGAGCACACTGTTTTACTATTCTATGTAAGACAACCTATGTTTTCCTGCTGTTTATGCTCCTTAGTGTTTGGAGTTCAGATTCTGCTGAATTTTCTTTTAATTTTTTTAAGTGATTGTATAAGTGACTGTGTTGGATCAGGATGCCCAGTGTGTGACACCCCAGCCTGGATCCTAGACCTCAAGATAAATAGACAGTTGGACAGCATGATCCAGCTTTATAGTAAGCTTCAAAATTTGCTACATGACAATAAAGTTTCAGGTGAGTGATATTCCTTCATTGTTTTGTTAAAGAGTGAACAAATTAATAATGATAATGAGCACATGAAGGAAGAGTGGAAAAAGAATTCTGAATGATATAGTTCACATTTCAAGATTAGTAGTTTTTTAAGTCATTTTGAGAAATGAGGTAATTAAGTCTAAACTTTATAGATGAGGTACTAAGGTCCAAAGGAGTTGACTGCTCTTGCCTGAAGCCTTATGTATAGTTAATATAAGAAGCAAGAGGAATAGAGTTCATTTCTTGATGTCAGTCCAGAGAGGCTTAGGACTTTACACTTGTTGCTTTCTGTAGTTGGGATAATTTCTATAGACTATAGATACTATAGTGGTTTTATTTATAACAGTGCTTAGTTCACTTTGGTACACTGTTAGAAGATAGAATACAATACTCTTGTAAGGGTCACTTTTTTTTTTTTAAAGGTTTATTATTATACACAGTACACTGTAGCTGTCCTCAGACTCGCCAGAAGAGAGCATCAGATTTCATTATGGGTGTTGCACCATGTGGCTGCTGGGATTTGAACTCAGGACCTTCGGAAGAGCAGTCAGTGCTCTTACCTACTGAGCCATCTCACCAGCCCAGGATCACTTTCTAGACTGAATTAATTAGGTGTATATTTTGAAAGAGCAGAAATCTAACACTCATTTTCTTTTCTATCTAAATGGGGGTTAATGTTTTTCAAATTGTTCTTAGACTCTGCTTATTAACTATATATCTTTTGCATTGTGAGTTCTGCTGAGAACTAATTGGCTGTGAAAAGAAAGTAAAGTGTTTTGAATTTTCATAATTGGATGTTGGAGTTGTCTTTTTATTGACCAAATCATATTATTTTAGCATGTGTTTATAGGAGACCTGTCTGGCAGGATGCCATGAGAAATTGATAATGACAATATAAAATTGTTGGCTTTGTGTTTTTAAGTTTTTTGTTCTTTGGAATTTGATGCAATATTGTAACTGTCAGCTACTAGTAAAGTTGATTGAACAAAATTAAATCAAGACAAATGCTTTTAAGTATTATTGACACTGGTTGTATTTTTAAGAATGTAAGTCATAGTTAACCTTTGTTTACATTGAGTTATCTGATCTTTGTGCTAGTCTCCATTTTTAATGATAAAATATGTTATACTAGTAATATGACTTATAGAATACAAGTATATATATATTTTATAAAGGACTTACCTTAAAAGGTTTTTTCTTTTTTCTTTTTTTTTTTTGTATTTTTGAGACAGGGTTTCTCTGTGTATCCCTGGCTGTCCTGGAACTCAGTCTGTAGACCAGGCTGGCCCTGAACTCAGAAATCCGCCTGCCTCTGGCTCCCAAGTGCTAGGATTAAAGGCGTGTGCCACTACCGCCCAGCTACCTTAAAAGTATTTTAAAAGTCTCAAGAATGCATTGATTTCATAACCGACAGCTTGGTATTAGATAACCACTTGGGAGACACTTCTCCAGCTTCTGGCATTCCTTAGTTTCCTGCAGTTCTTTATTTAGGATTGAGGCTCAGAACCCTTTTGTGCTAGCATGTCTATTGGTGTCATTTGTTAGAGGTCTTGCTTAGGCGGCTATGATATATAAATATATATGTACATATATGTACACGCACATGTATATATGTACATAACTTATATATGTATAAAAACTCCATGTCTGTTGAGTAACAGCAAAAAGAGTCCATGACTTTGAAAGAAAGCAGGGTGGGAGGGTAAGTAGGAGGGGTTGGAGGGAGGAAAGAGAAAGGAGTAAATGATATAATTATGACTTGGAGGAATAAAAAAGTATAATACAATTGTAAAAAGATTATAAAAATGAATGTATTGAGGGGCTAGAAATGGCTCAGCAGGTCAAGAGCTCTTACTACTCTGGCAGAGGCCCTGCGTGCCGTTTCCTAGTGTTCAGGTCAGGCAGTTGGCTCTTTCTACACCTCCATATCCAGAAAGAAGGTCTAACTCCTGGCTTCCGTAGGCACCTAACACGTGCACGTAACATAGTGATAAAAGTAAACCCTCAAAAAGGAAAAAGGCTGCATTGGGGAGAAAAATGTCATTAGTTCACCTGAATGCTTTTCTTCCTTAAGATCAGAGTCTGATGGTGTGTATTTGGTGGTTGAAAAGATTGTGTATATGATCTAGTCAGCCTCGGTTCACCCCACATATGTCCTAAGTTGACACAGTGATGCTTAGTCAAGGTCCATGTGTCCTTGGCAGTGTCAAAGTTGGGAATGCAGAGGAACCAATGTGTCATTTAATTATTTGTACAGTATGAACAGTACATCTCTGGAAGTTGCTTTCATTTGATTCTGTAGGTATGTTTGATTGTTAAGATTATTGGCCAAACACTGAAATGTGGGGTCTACTTTTCAGAGTCATAATTTCTTAACTTGACTCATCTCCAGTTAGTATGGAATAGTGTGCTGAGTCATTGCAGATGCTCTAACAGAGCGTGACAAACTGGGCAGCTCAAGTAAAAGAACCTGTCTCAGTTCTGGAGGCTTGACATTTGAGCTTCAGGAGTGTCCTCTTGGAGATCTGTGGCCTGTATTCATGTTCACCTCATGTCCTCAGGTTCCATTAGAGCATCCACACCACTGCAGCTTCATCTTGGATGAGTCTGTCTAATTTAGACTTTAATTAAGATTACATTTGGAGTACCAGGTATTAGTTATGGTTTCAGCGTATAGACTTAAGGAGTAGAAGGAAGTTCACAGTTTAATGCATAAATAAATTATTTGACATTTTTAATAGTGATAGAATGGGAGGAAGGTTGAGTAACTTTGTAAGCTAATTGCCATCTGTTATGGCTCACTAGGCTGTTAGGTACCTTGGGGGTACAAAAAGGAATAAGACTAGAAATTTACTGTAGTGAGTGGAGGGCGTTGTATTTTATAGACAGTGGAAAAACTAAATTTCAAATAAGATTCAGGGTAGGACCTGAGCCCTTTTGGAATATGTTCTGTTTTCCTATTTTAACATTTGTTGGGGGGAGGGCGGTTGGTAGGTATTGCGTTTCTTAAATTAAGTTGTATAAAAATTTGAAGTGTGGGACTGGAGTTCAGATCCCATCACTTGCACTGGATGCTGAGCATGCTGCACACACCTGAGACTGCACAGAAATGTTAGAGAAATTTATTGAATATACCCACTCAGATACCTCTGTTTTCATGGTACAAGTTTTTTGTTTCTTGTCTTGTTTTTTCTAAAGTCACATCATCATCAACTTTCCTTCTAAAAGCCTTCTCAAAACAAGCCAGCTTTGAAGGGTGTTTGACTTTTCAGTTTTCAGGGTGGTTCCTGGAGTCGTTCCCTTTGTTTCTTTATAGTTTATTTAGTACATGTAATGAGGGCCTGTTCTAAAACCAAATTTAAATAGTAGAAGGTGAAATTTTTTTTTTTTCCGAGACAGGGTTTCTCTGTGTAGCCCTGGCTGTCCTGGCACTCCCTTTGTAGACCATGCTGGCCTCGAACTCAGAAATCCACCTGCCTCTGCCTCCCAAGAGCTGGGATTAAAGGCGTGCGCCACCACTGCCCAGCGAAGGTGAAATGTTTTATCAGTAGAAGTAACCAGAAATTGGGAACAGCTGAGGGTTGCTCTTCCTTGTAGTAAGAACATGATCTCACCTTAATTAAGATAAGGCCTTGAGACTGAGTGATTCCTGAAGCCTGACTAACTCCAAATGACTGTTAAGTACTTACATGGAAAATGATGAACCAAGTGGAGGGTCAGCAGTTCTCACAGCTTTTCTATCTTTAAACAAAAACTTGTAGTACATAATTTATCTTCCAAATGAACCTTGTTACTTGCATTTACTATAAACTATATAATTACTATAATTAAGGTGGGTAATTAGGAAGAGCTTGTCAGCTCATGGACATGGTACATGGTATATTGGAGATGAAGCCGATTTATAGGAAAACGTGCTTAGATGAACTTCTAACATTTCACATATTTTCCTTGGTTCAGTGTACTTTAAAGAGAAGAGGTTGCCATATTTTTCTGATGGCCATTTATGGTTAATTTTACCTTATTCTTTATAACAATCTTTTTTCTACTAATAGAGGTAAGTTTAAAGTTTCTATTTTCCCGTTGAACCTATCATATTAAACAGCCCTTGCAGGTGCTGGTCACGTTTGTGGATCGTGTCGGAGCTGGTGACATTAAAATAAAGAACCTTGATTATGCTTTCATAGATCACAATTTGCATTTTTCTTTTCTAGTTTTGGGAGAGATGCTGATCCTTTTAAAGTGATTACTTACTGTTTCATATATGTTATGACTTCTTATAATGGATGAAGATGAATATTTGGATAGCCATGGAGCTGTTGTTATTTTAAATACATTTAAAAGCATTTTAACTTATTTTAACTTACAGAATAATTAGTCTTCAGGTGTTAATGTCACACAGATGGTATACAGAGTACCTCCCTTTGATTTATTTATTTTTTTTAAATAAGGAGCTAGCTAGTCAGATTTTTCAACTTCTGTTGTGTAACTTATAATAGAGAATAATTTAGAAAGCACAATGTACATCATTATAATCCTTTGATGTAGATTAATGATAGGGAAATCACATTTTCTAATTGCTTCTCTTTTCTATGCTTATTATTAAATTTTGAGGAAAAAAAACCACCTTGATTACACTGCTCCTTAGTAACACATATATCTCTGTTCCTTGAATTTCATAGTATATTCCAAAATATTTAAATTCAGAGAGTAAGATTTTTTTTTTAAATGTCATCATTAAGAAATTTGCTATGCAGAGGCAGGACCAATGTTTTTCTTCTTGAAATGAATATGATAATTTATCAAGCGTAGAAGCATTCATCCATAAAACAGTTGTAGCTGTTAATAATGTGATTTATGTTCTAGCAACTGAGTTGTTTTCCTTTTCAGTTTTATCTTAGATATGGTGCATAAAACCCAGAATTTACAGTTATTGTTTGTGGTTATCCTTCTTAGTTAGACCAAGTGCTGTGATTAAAATCTCCAGGCAAAGGCGTTAGTGCACGATAGTCAATAAAATGATTGCATGCATATAAATTACATAGTTGTTCACTCATTATTTGCTCTTCTATAAGTTAGGGAACATGCTGCTGGTGTTGAAATTTTTTTTTTTTTAAGACTTTAGGTTTTTAGTTGATTGACTGTGTTATCACTGTGTAAATTTTCTTTAGCTGCCCAGTTCTACTTTTTATTATAAACATGGAGAAATCAAGATTTGTCTTGTTTTTCATTGAAAATGTCATCATCTGCATTTAAAATAATAAATTAAAACCAAATACAACTTTTCACAGACGACTTGAGGATTAACCTTTAAGTCTTTGTAATCCTGAGACCTTCTTAAGAAGCAATCCCTGGTAACATTTCATTTTGACCTTTCTCTATTCTCAAGATTGTATCACAAGTGGCTTGGTTTTGAAATCTACTTATCACTGCAGAGGAAAGACTTTGAATTTAGACGTCTAGTCTCTTTGTGAATGGACATCTCATTCTTAGGATTTTCGAGATTCTGTCTCAGTAACACTGTAGACCATGGATCTCTCTGCAGCCCCACTTCAATGGCTTTGGGGAATCGCTTGTGTTCAGTTACATAGCTCTGCTTGTAGCTGGCCTTCTGTTTACTGTCCATTGCACTCACTGTAGTCCCAAGTCACCAGGACAAAGTGGCTTTTTAAGAGTATAGTCCAAGTGCTGTTATTGCTAGGCAGGGTCATGTGTGACATTCCTGGGGGTTGGAAACTATTTACTTATTTCCCATTTCCTCTTCCTTACCTAGGGTGCTTTTTACCTGGTATCTATCTATGTTTGTAAGATGGAGGTGAGATAAGAGACAAAGGAAGCAATTCTAGGCATTTAGGAATTGGTGGTCGAGCAGTAGAGGAATAAAACCTAACAGTCCTTAGAGAACAGAAAGTCGAATTCATCGGTAGCTCAAGGTGAAGAAATTAATCCTCATAGCATGTTTCTTTTTCTTTTTTCTATCAGATTCAAAAGATGACACCTCTAGGGCAAGTTTATTTGGTGATGCAGAAAGGAAGAATAATAAAATAAAAATGTGGTTTAGTCCTCGAAGTAAGAAGATTAGATGTGTTGTGAATAAAGCGTCAGAACAAACGAAGCCTCAGAAGGCAAAGGATGGCCAAGCCCAGGAAGTCTCAGTGTATAACTTTGTTTCTGCAACTCCCCCTGTAGTTGTTTCTAAGAGGGCTAAAGCAGCTTCTAGAACATCTGTGAAAAAGCATCCGAAGAAGTCGGTAGCTAAGGTCAACCGGGAGGAGGATTTCAGGCCAGAAACAAAGGGTAGATTTGATTCCAACGAGGAGCTGAAGGAAGAGAAGGTTGTCTCCTATAGCCAAATGCCAGTTATGGAGAGTTCACGGGTAAATGGCGAAATAGACTTATTAGCAAGTGGCTCTGTAGAATCTGAATGTTCTGGAAGCTTGACTGAAGTCTCTTTACCGTTGGCTGAGCATATAGTGTCTCCAGACACTGTGAACGACAGTGAAGAGACTCCGGAGAAGAAGGTCTGTGTCAAAGATCTTCGTTCTGTAGGGAGTAATGGAAATCGTAAAGGCAGCCACAGACCTCCCACTTCTACTTCTAAGAATTGTGGGAACAACATTCCAAGGATCAGCAGAGACATTGGTGAGCCCACGTTGCTTGCAGAAAACGTAGTGTTGGTTGACTGTTCCTCACTGCCTTCAGGCCGACTTCAGGTTGATGTCACACTCAGGAGAAAGAGTAACGCATCAGATGACTCCCTTAGCCTTTCACCGGGCACACCCCCACCTCTGGTGAACAATTCAACTCACAAACGAATGATGTCAAGCCCCTCCACAGTGAAGCTGTCTTCTGGTATTCCAACTCAGAAAAGAAATCATAGAGGAGAGACTTTACTTCATATTGCTTCTATTAAGGTAGGCTGCCTACTCTGAACTAAGTCTTGGAATGAGACCAGATTTGTTGGGTCTTACTGTAACAAATACTTGAGATAATAAGAGTACAAACTTAGTTTATCTCACAGAATTAGAAATTTCAGTTTGTGTACAATAGGTTCTGTTGCTTTGAATTTGTGGAACAAAGCTGTATGTGTTCCCCTCCTTCCACTGCCCTATCCATGAGAAGAAAGAGGGAATAAGGAAGAGGTGAGATCCCATTCCCTCTTCATGTCTAGTGACTTGAAAACCTTAATGAAGAAGATGGAGGTGAGAGGCTATGGTAATGGATCCATGCCATTAGCCACATCCTCGACTCTTAGAGCAAGTCAGATATTTGGAGTTAACTCTGGGTATGCTTCAGTTGATTTCTCTTAAGCCTGACTCAGAAAATTAATAGTTTTGGTCATTCTTGTCATATATATGAAATATGTATATGTACACATAAGCTATTATAATGTGGTTAATGCTTCCTAGATTTATCTAGTTAATTATTATGCTTCATTCAGTTTTCTATTAGTAAGATTGTAGTCTAATGTAGTTTCTATGTCTCTCCTTCTGGAAATTTTCAGACTTCAAACTAAGCATTCCCTTAATTTGGTAGAGAATATTATTCTAACTATAAGAAAAATTTACTTTTATTAATGAAGATCTTTACCTAGCGTCTAGACCAGGGCTTAATAAACTCTTAGGGGGGTTGCTAGAGAAAATGTTCTTGATTTTACAAACTATATAGTATGTGCCATATATTATTCTGGAGCAGAAATATCCATAGACAACAAGTAAACCAATTAAAACTTGACGTGCAAATTCAGGTGGCTCCTAGGCATGGAAAAAAGCCAAAGTAGAACAGATAGGAAAATTGTGGCATGATGGTGTCCTGGTGACTTTTCTTCATTGATATGTTCATAGTTGCTTTGTGTAAGTTTTTCTCAATTGGCCCTCTCCTTGAAAAGTCTTGCCCAAAGTAAAGTTGCCTGTTTTGTTTTCTTGAACCTAATTATGTGATATTGTTATTTTTATTAGTTGACTTATTCTTATTTGCTACATTTAAATATACATTGATTTCTATTGTTTTTTAAACTTAATTAACAATCATGTTCTTTTAAAGTTTTATTGTGAGCCGAATGTGTATTCTCACCTATTTGATTTTTTGTTTGTTTTTACAATTCTGTGAAACACACAGGGCCTTACTCAGGCACTCTACCAAGGAGTTGAGCTTTCAGCTTGTGTTTGAACTTGATAGGTACGGGAGGAAAAAAATATCAGTGGTTTTATCATCGTTACCTTTTAGAAATAGTTTTCATTTAATTCTCACCTTAGTTTATCCATTTATAGCAAGAATGAATTATTTGGATATCTGAGGAAGCCAAACACTATAGTTCTGCAGTCTTGTTTTAGCTGTGTGTCCACTTACTTCAGAAAAAGATTTGTGTGGGCCTTACTATTACAGCTACCATAAAATGGAGCAAGGAGCAGGGACAGGCGTTTCTTGGCACAGTGAATTCAGATTTGGTGACCTTTAAGGCAGCCAAACCAATGAAAGGGAAGCAGGTCCAGAAGGAAGTCCAGGGTGCTGCTGTGCTTGCTGCTTTTCTCTAAAGCACATGGGTGGATTTGCAGCTGCCACAGTTCATGGTACTTGTGATGGTTGCTCTTGATTGGTGCCCTTTTTGGAGCCTGGTCAGAGTATTATTGTGAATTAATTGAAGGACAACTTGGATTATGTAGCTAGTTCAAGATTAGCCAGAGCACAAAACAAACACTTCCGCAATCACTCTACTTCCAATACCAATGTCTCTCTTAGTCACTGTTCTGTTGCTGTGAAGAGACATCATGACGAAGACAGTTCCTGTAAAAGCAAACACTTATTTGGGGGCATATTTACAGTTTCAGAGTTTTAGTCCATAATTATCATGGCAGGAAGCAGACAGACACAGTGCTAGAGGAGTAGTTTGAGAGCTTTACTTTGAGAACCACAGGCATCAGAAAGAGACAGACACAGAGAAAAACAGAGGCAGAGAATATGAGCCTATTGGAGCCTTTTTTATTTAAACTGTCACACATTTTACTCCCTGGTCCACATAGACTTGTCATATCACAATGTAAAGTGAGTTCAGTCCAATTTCAAATGTCCCCATTGTCTTCAGTCTCAACACTGTTTAAAAGTTCAGGATTCTTTTCTGAGACTCAAGGCAATCTCTGAACTGTAATCCCCTGTAAAATCAGTTTCAAAAACTAGATCACATACTACCAACATACATTGTCCCCATTTCAATGGGGAGAGATGGGGGCACAGTGAAGGAATATTGGACCAAAGCATCACTGAAACCCAGCAGAGGAGACTCCACATTCTGAATCTCCGTGTCCTATGTCAGGGCGCTCTTCAGATCTCCAACTCCTTTTAGCTTTGTTGACTGTAACACACTTCCCTATCTTGGACTGGCTCCATACTCAATCTGCAGCTCTCCTTGCCAGATGTCACTATACCTTCCACTTGGGGTCTTCAATTCAATCCGGGCTTCTTGCAATGACTTCCCTAGGATTGCATGCCCAGTCTGCCACATGCCCAGCCTCAAAGGCTCTCCTTAAATGGAGGAGGAAGATTCCACAACACCTTGACCCTAAAGCCAGAACTTTGTGGCCAATGCTGTCAAGTTCTGCTACCTGAAATGTAACCCTCTTTATGACATATTTGCATAATCTTTGTCTTGATAATTTCTAGGCTGAGGAAATCCCTCAGGTTTATTCCTTCACAGGTTGCAGGATTAAGGTGTATGGTATTTCATCCTTAGATCACTACTCCCTTTATTCCATTGAGCATCAAGCCTTTAACACTTTAACCCTTTTTGGGCACCAGACTTGGCTCCAGGTTACATTTCCTGGCACTGTTTTCTCCTCAAACTGCGTTGTATACTTGTCTTTGCTTCACTTGTAGGTCTGTATAATAGTGACCACAAATAACCACACAAGGAGTCAATACAAGGCTATCCAGAAATCTCTGCTTGTGCCATTAATCCAAAACTCTTCATTTTAGCCCCTTGCAATTTTTTAGGACAGGAACAGAAAGCAGCCATATTCTTTGCCTGTATATCACAACAATATGGCCAGCCAAACACTAGTATTCTTTTGTGAAACCTTTCAAGCTGGCCCCCCACATTTCCTATCACCCTCAGCATGGTCATCCATAATCCTGCTCAGATGGCCTATTAAGCAATGCTTAAAGCATTCACCGATTTTCTAGTCCAAAGTCCCAAAGTCTTCCATATTCCTCCAAACAACAACATGGTCAGGTCTGTCACAGCAATACCCCAGTCCCCAGTAGAACCTTCTGTTTTAGAGACACCTATGGTATTAACAGAGCACACCTCTGTGTGTCTATGAGACAGATAAGAAGGTCTCTGACCTAAAGAATGGTCAGTCTATTGGATAATTCAGTCTTTAAAGGATGTGGGTCATTGCAGACATATCTTATACTAGCCTTTTTTCTGTTACTTCTGCTCCACTCTGCCTTCTAGTTGCCATGATATGAATTGCTCTATGCTACCTCTGAGCCACAGTGGACCAAAGCCTCAAGGGCAAAATAAACCTTTTTTCCTATAAGTTGTTTCTGTAAGGTATTTGGTCACAGTGTCGCAGAAGTAAGCAACACAGAATCGATTGATTGCCCTTCCAGAGGTAGGATTCCTGAGAAGTGTAAGAGTCTGGCATTCTGTGTTGTTATGCAGACATAATAGATGCTAATATGTCAACTTGAAGGCAAGGTGCTGAGAATCTAATTCTGAGTTGAGTAGACAGTCAGTCACTGAGAGGCTCTGCTTCAGAGTATGGCTTTGAAACGCATACTTCCAGTCAGTCCTTTTATATTGTATGTGAAGTCATGGTATTTTGTTTCCTTCATGCTAGAGAAAGTAAAAGAAAGATACACAAGCAAACTGGGATCTGTGATATGTTCAAGATTTTATTTCTGGAACATCACGTGGAGTCAGCATCTGGCTCCTTCAGTTGGTCCCCCACCTCTGCTTTTGTAATACTAGTAACTTTCTGTAGTGTTGAGTTCTTAGGATTTTTTATTTATGAAATTACTTTTGTCTGTAAATTCTAAGAAGCCAAAGAACTGTTTACCATATTGCAGAACTCCCATTTGTAAAGGTCATTTTGCTTTCTCTTTTAAAAATGACATCTGTCTTAGGCTTTCATTACTGTGAAGAAATGCTATGACCACAACTCTTAAAAAGGAAAACATTTAATAAGGGGCTAGCTTATAGTTTCACAGCTTTAGTGCATTATCATTATGGCAGGAAGCTGGAGAACTTTGTCACTCTGAGCCTACCCTGAGCTTAGGAGACCTCAAAGGCCCACAGTGACACATTCCATCCAAGGAGGTCTTGCCTCCTGGTATTGCCACTCCCTATGGGCCAGGCATTCAAACCCACAACATCTAATTGCTGAATGGGGTAAAGTTCTAATTATCTGGTCACAGCTGGTGTTAATGGGACACTTAGCGATGATGACTAAGTAAATTTTATGGTACTTAATTGTAATGTCTTCTTTTTATGAAGTTTTTTTAGTGGTGTTTTTAGGAGCCAGTCTTTTAATAAAGGAAAGGAAATTTGTGTGCTTTTAGAAACTTGTATGTTGCTGGAATATGCACATATTTACAGTATGTGAGACCATGTGAAGAATCTTTCTTTTTACTACAAAGTTGCAGATATACAAATCCACTTGGGCACACACTCCTTTCTTTTGGGGCCTTTAAAGTATTTCTTGAAAACACTAAAAGCATTTAAAATTTTTTATAAGTCTTCTTAAATACTTTCTTCAAATGATTTTTTTTTCATGGCTTTAAGGAAATCTCAATTCTTTTAAGTTGTAAGGAATGAGAGAGTGCTTCTACTAAAGAAAAATAATTCACTTAGAGAAGAAAGTAATTTAAAGCAACAAGAAGCAGAAGTTAATTTATTTCCTGGAAACTTTATATCAGTGCAAACTCACCCAGTCACTGCGGACACCTCCTCATTATCATAATTTTATTTATGTGCATGACATTACATTCACATGATGTAGAAAGATGAAAATAAGACAAACTTTTTAGTATTAGGGAGAAGAAAGCAGCTTGGGTCTAAAGAGCTAGCAGTTTGCTAATCAGCTGTATGTTTAGGGCTAGACTATTAATAGAGCCCTACCTTTGATGATACTCAAAAGTGACATGAAAGCAAAGCAGGGAGCCTAGGAAACAGAGTCAGTCTGTTCATGTCTCTACTGCTGCCACTCGGCTGGTCCCTGTTGACATTCATGTGTGACTTCTGCTATCTTGTTTTTTTGTTTTTTGTTTTGTTTTTTTAAATCTCAAAAGAGCTGGTTTTATTTTGCTTGCCATTACTGATAACAATTTTAGGAGAGTTTTACAAACTTCATCCCACTGTATAAATACAATAATTTCTGAGCCAATTGATAATGATAAAAGCTGCCCACCTAGATTAGACAATTTGTCCCAATTATTCTATCCTTTAGGATATCATGTCTACTTGTGACTATTTAAAGCCACACTGGTTCTGAATCATCTTGCTTTTTCCCTCTCCTTCCTCTGCCCTCTCTGTCTCTGCAACCCTTAGCTCCGCCTCCTTTTTCCCTGTCCAACCACAGGCCTCCTGCTGCACTAATATTTTAATGTAATTGGACAGGGAAAATCCTGCCACACTTTCCATAACTCTTTAAGTTGCTTTTAAAAGGAGTTGATTGTTTTGTAGCTAGAGTCTTTTTTTTTTTAAAAGGCTTTAAGGGTTAACCAATACTTGAGTATGTAATCAAGCATGGTAGATGAATGCCAGATCCTTCCACCCACATTGGTGGGGAATGCATATGATACAGAGTCTTCAGTGTTTTGTAGTTTGGAAACTGTGTTTCTGGGCAAAGGAATAGAAACTAGGGTCGGGGTGTTAGAAGGTGGTGGAGGACAAGCTTTTGGTAGCAAGCACAGAATTTTGAGAAGAGAAATTATGCAAGCCCAATATCCAGCTTTATCTCCTTTGCCAAGTATCACTTTGTTAAAGGCTAGCAGCAGAGGGAATTTTACATCTTCCTTCAATTCACTCACCTATCTTAAGATTTACTTAGATAAAGACACAGAAAACACGCAAGGCTCAGAATCGGAAGGAGACTTAATTTTCATGTCATTTAAGAATTGAAAGTGTCTTAACTTGAAGGAAGAAATATTGTCTCATCTTAACTTACTTAATTGTCAATATCTTGTTCATCTCCTTTGAAAGCAGGCTCTGATGGTACAATAAAATGACTGCTGCTCCTTTCCTTCTTTCCCTCCCTGGTCTGAGCCACTGTTGAAAGTTACTACCTGAGGCTCTAGAGGAGCATGGAAGCCTATTCAGCTAGTGAGAAGGGCGTGTAAAGAATACCATGGACTTGATGGAAGCTATATTTCCTACCATTCAGTTAGCTGATAATGGGTAATGGTTTTAGTTTCCAAGCAGAGGGTAAAAATTAAATGCTGATTTGGAGTGTTGTTCGACTGCTTCTCTCAATCCCTTTCCTGGCATTTTAAACCACAACTGCTTCTGCCACGAAGATACCTTTGGTACAAATAAAGTGAATATAAACTTAAATTAGTGACTTAGGGTAAATAGAGTAATTGCCAACAAAACAGTAAGTACTTTTTGGCAGTTTTAACATTGATTTCATTGGCTAACTTGTTGGCTGTAAACAGCTTTGTTTATTTTAAGGCTCAGAAATTATTTTGATATATGTTCAAAATGGCATTTTTGCAAATGAAGTGAAGACTTGAAATTTAGGATAGGCTTTGATTTCATTTTGTATCTTGAACTGTGTTTCGACTATGGACTGCTAGAAATTCAAGTACAGACCAAACGACTTGGCATCTCAGGACTTTAGAGACAGATAACATTTCTTGGCTCATGAGCAGTAGTCAGCATGTAAAGGGAAAGATATTTTTTGACTTGAAGAAGACAGAATTTTTATAATAGCCCCAGGAGCCTCATTTCATTCATGATATATTTTAATGTCCTTTATTTTTTTTTTTTTT
>NW_022196896.1:97052701-97102801 GCF_008632895.1 Mastomys coucha | reverse complement strand
TCTACCAGGGTGATATACCTTCTGTTGAATACCTCTTGCAAAATGGAAACGACCCCAATGTTAAAGACCATGCTGGATGGACACCGTTGGTAGTTTTCCTTTGTATATCTTTGCAGTGTTGTGGATCTCTTTGTTTTGCCCATTCTTCTTATGCTTATGGTTCTAGTTTATGGTTTGTGGTTGTTCATATATCATGCTCTGCCACCTACACTCTTTTTAGTCTGAAAAATTTATGCTTTGACCAAGTATGAAAAGAAAGTTATTTTTCATCTAGCTTTTCAGTTGTGACAGGAAAGTAATTGGCTACCTTTTGAGTACTTTTAGATATAGGAGTCCAGTTTTACTGCATCGTTGGAAGTCAGCTCATGTGTGGAGGTAACAGCTATGGTAGACATGAGGCTGTGCTGTGCAGCATCGCGTGCCACTGGACCCAGATAGATTTGGTTTCCTGGGTCAGCATAGTTAGGAGGATAGGATGTGATGAACAGGGAGTACTCTATCTGTTTGCAGAAGCAGAAGTAGAAGGCTTTGTCCTAAACATGTAAACATGTTGGTTCTTTATTGCTAGCATTGATTACAATGTGCAGAATATTCTGGAAAAAGAATGGAAAACATACTTGGAAATAGTTTCAACGTGTGTTAATGAAGACCGTAAGTGCTGGGTTAGAATGCAGCCTGGAAGTGTTTACAAAGGGAGGCCTTTATCTTGTAGACTAGAATTTCAGCATAGAAATGAGACTCATTAGGTCAGGTACAAAAATGGCTTAAAGGTATAATATATATATATGTTAAGATAAATACATAGTATATATAAAATGACTTCTTGCCAAGTTCTTCATCCAAGAGGGTTTAATCTGGATTTAGTTTATTGTGTTCCACAGGCTAACATGGTAAAGGAATGTTAGCTGTCACACTTAGTTGTGTTACTTCTCTTGACACTGACACCAGATTCCCAGTAGTGTCTATCAGCAAAGAGATTTACATGTCTTATAAATCTTCCTAGGATGTCCCTCTGCTGAATAATTATGTGTAAACGTTGGTGTACAGTTTGGTGTATGGACGAAACACTGAGTTCTCTTGAGCGTTGGAGAATTCCCAAACTCTGTTCGATCTGGTTGTTACACATTAAGAGTTTTTTTCTAATGTTGTAATGTGTAGAAGAACGTAGGAACTGTAGTTGCTCTAAAGCACAGTTATTCAGGAAAAGCATGTGACCCAGGGCTTGTCCTTTCCCACGAAGTACATGGATTTTCACCACTGAATATTTTACCATGAAAATTATAAGTGTCTGTCAACAGCCAGGCAATAGTTATATGAGAATAAGTTGACCGACTTGAGGTTCCCACTAATTTCTCTAATGTGTATTTATTAATACACTGTTTTCCCATCTTCTTCCCACTTGCCCTATTTGAAACTTTGTTTGGATTAGCATGAAGCCTGCAGTCATGGGCACCTGAAGATAGTGGAGTTGCTGCTCCAGCATAATGCCTTGGTGAACACCACTGGCTATCAGAATGACTCGCCACTCCACGATGCTGTCAAGAACGGCCACATTGATATAGTCAAGGTGTTACTGTCTCACGGTGCTTCCAGGAATGCTGTGTAAGTATCCAGTTTTCAAAATGGATTTGTGTTCCTGAATGTTGGTGTGTACCGAAGCAGTAACTACCCATATCGGCATTTTGGTCTCTTTCTTCCATAGATGTGGAAGATGTGCCGATCAGGGTGTGTGTTAGAATACACACTCAGGCTCTCTTCCTTCAAAACTTACACATTTCAGGGAGATTTATTCTCTTCAGAAACAATTTCAGACACATTTTATAGACAAATTCACTTAGTGGTTATATTCTGTAGATGAGTCATATGTAATGAAAATTAGGTATTTAATTTTTTGATACTTAATAAAAATCTTTTAATATTATCTTAATAATAATTTTTTGTGGTACTTAATACTTTAGACTCATTTTAAATATTCTGTTATTCCTTTCTGCATATTAGTCCAGCAAAAGTTAAAGTGTAGAAGAATTCAGATATTGGGTGTGCAGTTGAATTATCTCCCAGATTTTTCATATTATTCAAATGAGGCTCTGAGCAAATTGTTTTGCAGTGTCAGGGCACAGAGGAGCTTTAGTGAATGCTGGCGGCTGCATCTTTAGATTGCTATTGTCAAGAGGATCGCAGGCAAATGCCGTATGCAGATTTTATATCTTTAATCTGTAAACTTGGCTCCTGTCTCCCTATATGTTATTTTACTCTTTTCAGTTAATTAGGCAGTTGAAATGAAAATGCAAGAATTGCTTCTTTGTGCCCTCATTGCTTTTGTAGGCTTCAGAAGAGCACAACAAAAGCCTTACCCTTGGTAGAGAGATAAGAAAAAAATCACAACATGCAGATCCTCTGACTTGTAAATTTAATAGGTAGCTACTTAACACAGTTGAATAGCAATTTACTAATGAAGAATATACCAGACCCTAGTACATTTAGCTTCAGCAAACTTATCAGCCCTTCTTAATTTCCCAGCACAAGTTATAAGGTAGTTGGGTGAAACTCTGGGATAAGTATGTATGTATGTATGTATGTATGTATGTATGTATGTATTTATGTGTGTATATTCCTACCTCTGTGTGTGTGTGTATGCCCGCATACATGTGCATGGGTTTTTTTCTGTCTCTCTGTAATAGTATACAGGAATCTCATAGAGGTAATATATAACTGTGCAGACCTTATAGATAGGACCCTCCTGGGGGAGTAGTAAGCCATATGATAAAGCAACTGGTTGCTTGGGTCAGGTGAAACCGAGTACTTTCCATCCTAGGGTTCTTAAATCAGCCATGACTACTTTAATGAATGGAGCACTGGTCATGTTAGGGAACCCAGCTTTTATTTGTGACTCCATTATTGACTTTATAGCCGCAGGCAGGTTAATTTCTGTGCTTTGGTGTCCTCACCTATAAAACATGGTGCTGCCTGCTGCTTTTCTATTTCTTCAGAGCATAGTGAGGATTAATGAGCCAAAACACAGAGCCTGTCTTGTGGTTTGTACGCCATGATTCTTTGCCGCACTGTGAGGATTTGTTAATATACAAGGAGTGGGCACGAGGCAGGGATCCAGTCTGCCCTCATTGCTACTTTCATTGAGATCAGGTGCCATTATGTCATGAGTGGCCCGACCTAGCAAAGTGACACAACTAGGTGTAGTTAAGCACTGTCTGGTAGACCTTTCCGCATTAAAGAAAATGTTTGTGCCACTCTCTGATATTCAGGGGACAGTAGCTATCCATATCTGTGAAGCCCTTGGAGATCAGTACTCAGAAACAAAGTCTTTAAAGGTACTTAATTTTTACTAATTTAAGTAGCCACATGTGTCTGGTAACTCCTTTGTTGGCCAAGTGGTTGGTACAGATAGGACAGGTGGGGAGGAGGGTTTATTTTATAGTAAGAGAAATTGAGACTGACGTTGGATAAAGGATAATAGGATAGATGAAAGTGTTAATTTAATATGGTGTGATTGCTGTCAATGAGCATTCTTTTTTTTTAAAAAAGATTGATGTATTTATTATATGTAAGTACACTGTAGCTGTCTTCAGACACTCCAGAAAAGGGTGTCAGATCTCATTATGGATGGTTGTTGGGATTTGAACTCAGGACCTTCAGAAGAGCTCTTAACCACTGAGCCATCTCTCCAGCCCTTATTCTTTCTTTTGTAGACACTTGTTTATCATAAAATACTTTCCCTTTGTAGTGTTTGTGTGAGTTTGTGTGTGTTAATTGTGTATGAACTGTTGTTCACTTGATTATCAGTGTCATGTTGGTTTCCTTTTCAAATTCTTTTTCTTAATTCATCTCCTATACTGGATAAGTGTGTGTTGAATTAAACTTTATAATCATGTTAAACATTTTACAAATCTGACTAAGTGACCAAATATTTACTTACTTTTTTTTTTTCATGAGATAGACTTTCTCTGTGTAGCCCTGGCTGTTTTGGAAGTTGCTCTGTAGACCAAGCTGGCCTCAAACTTAGAGATTCACCTGCCTCTGCCTCTTGAGTGCTGGGATTAAAGGGGTGCGCCACCACCACCCAGCTCCCTTTCTTAATTTTTATGTCCTTAAAACAAAAGGCCATTCTGTCTTCTGACCTTTGTACATGCTTGCATTTTGTCTGGAATATTAATTTATGGTAGCCAGTAGCTTATCCTAGATATCATCTTAGATTTAATTTCATTTTTATTGTTTTTGTTAATTCAGATGTCTGTACATGGTGTCTTAAAGTTTAGGTTACAGTATATTTTCTTTTAGTCTTCCCATTCTGTTACTTTATGGACCAGATAGGGGGATCATGTCAGCTCTCCCAGTCTCTGTCCGTTACCTAACATAATCAGTACTCATGCTTATGTGTAGAGAGTCAGTGTTCAGTGAGCAAAGAAATGCTTCTTCATCTTTCAATAAAAATTTGGATGAGATTAAAATTTTGTCATGTTTTAAATATATCCTTTTAGGATTTTGATTGAAAATGAGTAGAATCACCCAGTGCAGTGAGTTGGCAAAGTTCATCTTTTATTTGGCATTTCCCTCATTTCTTTAAACATTCTGCTGTGTGTCTCTTAGGAAGTTTTTAATCTGTTTTGCATGTGTGTATGGAGATATGTATCTAAGTGCCACGACTCTTAGGAATTTGATTTGCTGGATTCCCTAATGAATTAGATGATTTGTTAATAGACATAATATATTCTCTTGTGGTTTTTTTCTTTTCTCCCAAGACAAGGTTTCTCTGTCTAGCCCTGGCTGTCCTGGAACTCACTCTGTAGACCACGTTGGTCTTGAACTCAGAAATCCGTCTGCCTCTGTCTCCCAAATGCTGGGATTAAAGGCGTGCACCACCACTGCCCAGCAACATAATATATTCTCACTCCTCATTCTCTCCCTCCCCCCTTTCTACCTTTCCCTCTTCCGGTGTGGGTGTGGTCACTCTTCTGGATACCCTCTCTTACTTCCCTTCCTTAGTGTCCCAGAGTTGAAGGACCAATGGTTGTCTATGTGGCAATGGGTTGGTTTGGAACTGTTCGTTAGGGTCTGATAGGATCACCAGTGAGTGTAAAACTGAGTATGATGTTTTCCTCATCCCAGAATCTGTTAGTTGCTAGTAGTTCAGTGTAAGTGGTGTGTGTGGCTCTGTGAGTCCCTTACCCATCCATAGCTGGCGTTTGGGCTGGCCAAAACTTGTGTATGTCCAATGCTAGTTCATACAGCTCGTTTGAGTTTGTTTGTCATGGCCATGTTCCGCTTAGAAGATAGCATTTTTGTAGCTCTTGTCCCTATCGTCAGGTTCTCATCTTCTTGCCACCACTTCTGTGCCAGTGTTAAGAAAAGGGGATAAATGTCTGGAACACTCAGCTATCTTTTATTCTCAGTATCTTGTGTGGCCAGGACTCTACTATCTTTTTTTTTTCTTTTAAAAACAAACCTATGTTTCATGTTATTAAATGATTTTCATCTTTATGAGATGATTGCACATTTTGTTGTTTTCATGACACTTTTATTCAATTTCAAAACATCCTGTGTTCTGGGATAAACTTGATTGATACTATATCTTTTTTTACTTTTTTGAAGCAAAGTCTTACTGTTCAGATTAGTCTGTTGAACTGCTGGGCTCAAATCATCTGCTTCAGCCTTAGTAACTGGGTAGTAACTGCTAAGTCAACAACTCATCAGTATACGTAGTTATTGAGTACTTATGGAAGGTCAAATGTAGAAGAAAGGATAGAGCATCTAATATTGCAAAGCAAATGAGTTTATAGGCATCATATTGCATGTGGATAACTTGCAATGATCTGAGGCAAGGCATGCTAGGGATTAGTGATATCCAGTATAAATATATATCATTGATGTTCTTTATTTACTGTCATCAGTGGAATCTTCCTAATCCTATTTTTCCTCATAGAAGCTGTTCTTCAACTGAGTTTTCTGTTGTAAGAGTTGACCCCAAGTCTTTATAATTACAGAGACTGACTAGATGGTAGGAAGTAACGTATCTGCCTACTTTAGAGTTTACATTCTGTTTTGAGTTAGCTTCATTTTCTTGTATCATTGTTGAGGTTTCATTTTGCTGGAGTCTTTTATAGTGTGTGTTGAACTTGTGCTGTGCAAACTTCATATTATTTCATATTTTTTCTGATTTTTTTATTTATCCCTGTATTTAATTGTGGGTAATTTATCTTCTGTGAACTACGAATCCATTGTCCAAGAGGAAAACTAATTTTACTTTAATCTTGGCTAATGAGAAAGAATATGTGTCTTTTATAGTCCGTGTTATCCAGTAATTTTTGTATTGATAGTTGTCCAAGCGGCATTTGCCGCTTGTCTTTCTCCCTACTACCCCATACACATCTTTAACTGAAATTTATGCTGTCATCTTAGAGCTGTTTGGAGTGTGTTGGAAACTTCACATGCTATCCCTCCTTTCCAAATATGGAACTGGTGGTTGGTTTCCTGTTAAGAACTTTCCCTTGGGTAGACATTGAATTCTCAAGTAGAAAAGTATTATGGACCCTTGGGCCTATTAATTGTCTTCCTGGCCTAGTTTATTTTTAAGAAAACAGATCATCTACAGTAAAGATGTAGCATTAAAAAAGTGTGTTGCTCTTTTGAAAGATTGCTTTTGCCTGCTCAGAGCGAGCGAAGTGCTGTGAAAAATTAAGCCTTTGTGATTGTAGTTTTATAGTTGTTCATAAAGGATCCCATTCATTGATTCTCTTGACATTCTGTCGTGTCTTGTAAGTTTAGTTCTAGTAAAAATGCCTAGTTTATGTTTTTGAATGTTGAGTGATCCATACATGCAAACAAAAAAAATTGTTTCCGAATCTCTCCTTTATCTTGTTGCTACAGCTGATTCAGGGCACAGCTATAGGTATGTCACTCCTGTATGGGAAAAGACATTAAAGGAGTTTATTGTCTGAGCACTGCCTTCTGGGTAGAGCTGAAACCTTAAACACCTCAGCTTAACCCTTCAATAAGTGAAGTGCATCTTCTTAATCTATCTTGATGATATGAAAGAACCTGGCGAAGGAAAGCATTTCCAGACCCTTTCTCGTACTCTTTTTGTCTAGATTGTACCATATAGGGAAGTGAGGATTTCTTATTTTAATATTTTAAAAAAATCATGTTTCCATGTATTTTCTATTATTAAGCATCCAAACTATTATTATAAAACGTGTGTGAAATGTATCATCAAATGGGGAAAATTATAATATGATTTGTACTCCATGTTTTCTTATATCTGTTTTCTGTCTCCCAGTGGTGCACATCTAGCAGTATTAGCAGTCCCTGAGCTGGTACTTTTTGCTGGGCACTGTCTTATGGACTTTCATTTGATCTTCCTAGTAGTCATAGAAAATAAGTTCGAACAGCCCCCTTTACAGGTGAGGAAATGGGCAGAAGAGATTGAAGTAGTTTGTCTGAAAGGCCACACAACTGGTCCTAGCACTGGAACGTGAAAGAACCCGGCTCTTAGCTCTCATAAACTTCCATGCCGCCCCTCCTACTTAAGCCTCTTTAGAGAACTGTTCAGGGTCTTGCTGCTGCAGGAGAAATGTCCACCCTTTCACACTATTCCTTTGTTCTTTCAAAACCAGGCATACATAGTTCCTGCTTCCCAAACCCTCCTTTCCTGAGGCACATATGTGTTCCGCCTCTTCCCACTCCTTTTCTTCATCCATTTCCTCTCTTCTCCCCTTTTCAGTTTTGTGCATTCCCTGGACTATTCCACAGTGCCCTCACATCTTTCTCTCTGCTTGGAGGACTCTTATTCTGCTTTCGTTTCCCTTTCTAGGTCTGGAAAGTTTCTCGAGACTGAAAAGTTCGCCCAGTGTGCTTCTCTCATTGAGTTCTGACAAGATGGAAAGTACCTTTGGGCTGGAGCGATGGCTCAGTGGTTAAGAGCACTGACTGCTCTTCCAGAGGTCCTGAGTTCAAATCCGAGCAACCGCATGGTGGCTCACAACCATCTGTAATGAGATCTGATGCCCTCTTCTGGGGTGTTTGAAGACAGCTACAGTGTGCTTACATATAATAAATAAATAATTAAATAAAAAGAAAAAAGAAAGTACCTTTGTGTAATTGGTTCCATAATATGGAAAAGGGAAGGAGAGCCACTTTGTTGAATGAATGAATACATTCAAACTGATTACATAGCAATAGTTATCACATTCTCAGTGTATGTAAACTACATGGGTGATTATTGATTCTATCACATGTCCATCATATAGACACATATGTACTGTTAATTTTCATATAGTCTTAGTATGTTTCAGTAAGACTGATTTTCCAATTTTTTTTTTCTTACTAGCTGTTAGTTAGAAAATCCTGTACCTAGAAACACTCATCTTCTGTGAGGACTTAAACATGTAAAATCCTTAACTTTAAATGAAATGTATTTTCTAAAATGTGATTTAAATCAGAAAAAGCCAGGCATGGCAGCTCACACCTTTAATCCTGGCATTCAGGAAGCAGACACAGGTAGATCTCTTTAAGAGTTCAAGGTTAGCTGAGGCTGCATTGTGAGGCCTTGTCTCCAAAAACAAAAAACAACCAAACAAAAGTAATGGAACTGGGCCAATCAAATGGCTAATGGCATTGGGTAAAGGCACTTTACCCAGGCCTGATGGATGTGAGATCACTCCTAGGATCCAGGGATCCTATAGGAAGGGAAAGCCCAGCTACTGCCTGTATGCTTTGGTCCCCACACACTCACACACATTTAAACAAGTAAAATCACAGGGCAAGCAGTAGGGGCAGGTATATACTAGAAGGAATTAAGTAGGAAAACCTGCTAATATACTGTGCTACAAATCTATAGAGGAAATTAATAAAAGTCCTGGGTTCTGGTCAGTGATCATATAAAATGCTTCAGTAAGCAGGTAGATAGCATTTTTAGATGAATTCCTAACACATGGAGAATATTATTTATATGTAATCATTTGGACTTTAAGAGACTTTTTTTCCTTGATACAGGGCATTAAAGGAGTGGTTAGAAGTGATACATATGGAAGTTACTCATATATTGTCAAGAACTACACATAATTTTATAAGCCTGTGTCCTGAAAATATCTTAATTATTGTTGGTGTTGCACTGACCCCCACACCCTTGCTTTTACAGTTTCCCAGTCTCCTTCTCTCTAATGTACATGGCCTGGGTCTGATACTGTAGCAGTTTCTTGCATTGTATTTTACTGTTGAATGTGCTCATGTAGTAGAAGGCTGCCTTCCATCTGGTGCATACAGCTAGCTCAGCAGCCATATTGCTGTTCCTTCCTCGGGCTCTTCCCCTTCATCTACCATATGCCAGTTTCCAGTCTTGGCCCAAGGCCCTTTCATTTGCCAGTGTCTATTCTTTATCTATGTTTTACCCCATTACTTTGCTTTAATATATACATGATCAGTTTCATACTTATCTGCTGAGTTAGTATTTGCTCTCAGTTGTTGATAGAGAAGGAAAAGTTCTACACACCGTATTTTTTCTTCTGGCTGTGAGTGTTAAGGCTAATGCTTCATGCCAGAAAATAGAGAAAATTGCATTTATATTTAGATAGGAACCATTGTGCAATCTCTTTGTACTCCTTTTTAATAAAATAATAAACTGTCTATTTGGAGTTAATGTAATCATAAAAAACTTTAAATATATCATGATGGAGAATAGCTAATTTACCAATGTTCTAATTAGCAGTCATGGTGTTAGTGACTAGCTGTGCAATAGCATGTTACTTTTCCTTCAGATATCTATTTTACACAAAGGCAATGAACAGTATGAATTTTAAATTAGTTTTTCACACTATACCTGTTACCCAAGTGTTAATCTATTCAAATATTATGGAAAGAAGGCACATTTTGTGTGTGTCCACATAATAAGACTGGAATATGCCTCATCTTTGTTTCTGTCTTTAAGTTTCTACCTGTAAACCTCTGTTTTCATATTTCTGTGGTTAACAGCAAAACACAAAATTATGACAGTGTCTTCTATGGCCATATCTTCTATGAACCAGGACTAGACTTAGACTTTTTCAGGACCTGTGGTATCTGAGCATGTCATCTGTAATTTGTATGTAATAAATACATATCTTATAAAAAAAATCCCACTACACGGTTTATAAAGAAATTCTTCAGAACGTATTTAATTGTTCTAGGCCATTTTATCTGTCTGTTTGTTCAACTGTCTGTCTGTCTGTCTATCTATCTATCTATCTATCTATCTATCTATCTATCTATCTATCTATATGTTGTCACAGGGAGATTTTATTTCTGTTTGTGTAATAACAATGCTAACGTCATCATTTAGTGTTTATTAAAGTTCACCTGATTAAGCTTTTCTTTGAGGTCTGAAATCTACTTTGTTTACCCATGTTTGCTGTTTGGTGGTTTAAGAATAGAATCTTTTTTTTTTTTTATTGGATATTTTCTTTATTTACATTTTAAATGTTATCCCCTTTCCTGATTTCCCTCCCTCCCGGAAATACCCTATCATATCCTCCCTCCCCTTGCTTCTATGAGGGCATTCCTCCACCCACCCACCCAAACCCACCCACCCAAACCCACCTCCCCACCCTTGATTCCCCTACACTGGGGCATTGATTGAGTCTTCATAGGACAAGAACCTCTCCTTCCACTGGTACATGACAAGGCCATCCTCTGATACATATGCAGCTGGAGTCATGTGTACTGCTTTGTTGATGGCTTAGTCCCTGGGAGTTCTGGGGGGTCTGGTTGGTTGATATTGTTCTTCCTAAGGGATTATAAACCCCTTCAACTTCTTCAGTCCCTTCTCTAACTCCTCTATTAGGGACCCCACGCTCATCCAATGGTTGGTTGGCTGCTAACATCCATCTCTATTTGTAAGGCCTCTCAGGAAACAGCTATATCAGGCATGTACTTCTTGGCATCCACAATAGACTGTATATGGGATGAATCCCCAGGTGAGACAGTCTCTGGGTGGCCTTTCCTTTAGTCTCTGCTCTACACTTTTCTTTTTTTAAAGACTTATTTATTATTATATGTAAGTACACTGTAGCTGTCTTCAGACACACCAGAAGAGGGCATCAGATCTCATTACGGATGGTTGTGAGCCACCCTGTGGTTTCTGGGATTTGAACTCAGGACCTTTGGAAGAGCAGTCAGTGCTCTTAACCTCTGAGCCATCTCTCCAGCCCTCTGCTCTACACTTTATTTATCTCTATATTTGCTCCTGTGAGTATTTTCTTCTTCTAAGAAGGACCGAAGCACCCACACTTTGGTCTTCCTTCTTCTTGAGCTTCATGTGGTCTGTGAACTATATCCTGGTTCTTTGGAGCTTTTGGGCTAGTATCCACTTATCAATGTGTATACCATGTATCTCCTTTTGCAATTGGGTTACCTCACTCAAATAAATAAATCTTTTTTTTTAAAGATTTATTTATTTATTACATGTAAGTACATTGTAACTGTCTTCAGACACACCAGAAGAGGGCATCAGATCTCATTATGGATGGTTGTGAGCCACCATATGGTTGCTGGGATTTGAACTCAGGACCTTCAGAAGAGCAGTCGGTGTGCTCTTAACCGCTGAGCCATCTCACTGGCCCCAGGATGATATTTTCTTTTTCTTTTTCTTTTTTTTTTTGTTTTTTGTTTTGTTTTGTTTTGATTTTTGAGACATAGTTTCTCTGTAATATCCCTGGCTGTCCTGGAACTCATTCTGTAGACCAGGCTGGCCTCGAACTCAGAAATCCACCTGCCCCTGCCTCCCAAGTCCTGGGATTAAAGGTTTGCACCACCACTGCCTGGCTGATATTTTCTAGCTCATCCATTTGCCTAAGAATTTCATGAATTCATCATTTTTAATAGCTGAGTAGTACTGCATTGTGTAAATGTACCATTTTTGTATCCATTCCTCTGTTGCAGGACATCTGGATTCTTTCCAGCTCCTGGCTATCATAAATAAGGCTGCTATGAACATAGTAGAACATGTGTTCTTAGTACTCATATACATAAAAATAAATAAGTCTTTTAAAAAGAATAACATTTCTTTAGGTGCTTCTTCACCATTCAATATTGCTCAGTTAAAAATTCTTTGTTTAGCTCTGTACCCCATTTTTTAATAGGGTTATTTAGTTCTCTGGAGTCTAACTTCTTGAGTTCTTTATATATATTGGATATTAGCCCTCTATCGGATGTAGGATTGGTAAAGACTTTTTCCCAATTTGTTGGTTGCCTTTTTATCTTACTGACAATGTCCTTTGCCTTATAGAAGCTTTGCAGTTTTATGAGGTCCCATTTGTCGACTCTTGATCTTATAGCACGAGCCATTGATGTTCTGTTCAGGAATTTTTTCCCCTGTGCCCATGTGTTCGAGGCTCTTCCCCATTTTCTTTTCTATTAGTTTCAGTGTATCTGGTTTTATGTGGAGGCCCTTTATCCACTTGGACTTGAGCTTTGAACAAGGAGATAAGAATGGGTCCATTTGCATTCTTCTATATGCTGACTATCAGTTGAACCAGCACCATTTGTTAAAAATGCTGTCTTTTTTCCACTGGATGGTTTTAGCTACTTTGTCAAAGATCAAGTGTGTGTGGGTTCATTTCTGGGTCTTCAATTCTATTCCATTGATCTTCTGCCTGACTCTGTACCAATACCATGCAGTTTTTATCACAATTGCTCTGTAGTAAAGCTTGAGGTTAGGGATGGTGATTCCCCCAGAAGTTCTTTTATTGTTGAGAATAGTTTTTGTTATCCTAGGTTTTTTGTTATACCAGATGAATTTGCAAATTGCTCTTTCTAAGTCTGTGAAGAATTGAGTTGGAATTTTGATGGGAATTCCATTGAATCTGTAGATTGCTTTTGGCATGATGGCCATTTTTACTATATTAATCCTTCCAAAACATGAGCATGGGAGATCTTTTCCATCTTCTGAGATCTTCTTCAATTTCCTTCTTCATAGACTTCATATGAAGTTCTTGTCATACAGGTCTTGCACTTGTTTAGTTAGAGTCACACTAAGGTATTTTATATTATTTGTGACTATTGTGAAGGATGTTGTTTCCCTAATTTCTTTCTCAGCATGTTTATCCTTTGAGTAGAGGAAGGCTACTGATTTGTTTGAGTTAATTTTATATTCAGGCACTTTACTGATGTTGTTGTTCAGGTTTAGGAGTTCTCTGGTGGAATTTTTGGGGTCACTTAAGTATACTATCATATCATCTGCAAATAGTGATACTTTGACTTCTTCCTTTCCAATTTGGGATGTCTCCAGTGGAGTGGGTAGGATTCTTTTGAATTGTTGTAACATTGCCTGCTGTAAATGTAAACAGTGGCTCGTGCCCCATTGTTGTAAGTCAGGAACCTGTACCTGTTGCCTTTTATCTTGGCTGGAGAAGGAGTGTTGTTAGGGCAAGGTCCATGGTGTGGACCTGGGCAGAAAGGGGAGCCTGAGAACACACACTTGTCACTGTTGTTCAGCACTGCTGAAAGATGGCGGCACCTGAGCCTGGTGGTCATGAATCCCTGTCATGAGAGATTTGCTGTGTCTCATTTCTTAATCTGTTTAGCTCTCTGTCCCCAAGATGCCATTATAATAATAGCTTTGCCAAGGTCATTGACTGGAGGGGCTTAGATCTCAGTGTGTGACTTCTGTGAGCCGTCCCACAGAGTTGACACTTTCCCTTTTTCTTCCTGTAGTGTTTTATTCTTGT
This sequence comes from Mastomys coucha, assembly GCF_008632895.1. NCBI lineage: Eukaryota > Metazoa > Chordata > Mammalia > Rodentia > Muridae > Mastomys > Mastomys coucha. Next base: position 97,089,089 of record NW_022196896.1, on the reverse strand, counting down.
TCCTCTTAAGACATTTTTAGACACTCAATTCAGTTTATAAAATTGGTATAGTGTCTTGTTAATGTTTTTGGATGCCACTTAACACACTGTATTTTCACCTTGTGCTTTGTATCAAGTTTAGAGTATTGTGCATGTTTGATAAGCACGGGACCATGGATATATACACACATATATATATATCTCCATATGTGTGTGTGTGTACATACATACTCAGCTCTCATGAGCTGTAATGGAAGGTAGAAATACCATTGTCTTAAAATCCATAAGATATTTCAAAAGATAACTTCAGTGTGAAAGCTTAATACCATAGGTACATTAAAATATATTTTAAAAACATTCTCAAACTATAAAGAAAAGGAATGTTTGACCAAGTGTTATAGCTTTAACAAATTATTTATAATGGATACATTAAGCATGGGCAGTATTGAATGTTATTGAGTATGCAATAAAAGGCAAGATGATCTAATCAGATCATTGGAACCTGTCACTCTGTTTTATGCTCTAGGAAATAATGGAGTTATACTATGATCTTTAAAATCTGTTCCAGAGTAACATGCTATGACTTATAATGCAGTGTGTGTTCAGTGATTCTTAATCAGCTATTCTCTGAAGCATGGTAGTTTGCTTTACAGTGGCCATGATTTATTTAGACTAGATTGAATACACATGCGCATGCACACACATACATATATACACACACATTACTTTATTTGTTGTTTGTTCTGTATTGTAGTTTTTGCACTAATGGATCCAAATAGCTTTCTTCTTAATAATCTAGATTTGTATTTGTTTATATAAACCATAGCACCTATAGTAGCTCTAGTAAATGGTTTTTGTTTGCATGTAAAAACATTTCATCTATGGTGATTAATGAATAGGAAATAAAAATATGAATACACAGAATACAGAATTCTGAAAAATATATATGTAAGTTCTGTTCAGTTAAAGATACTCCCTTGGTGGAAAATTTCATTTTAAAAAGTTAATTTTTTTGTTATTGTTGGTTTTTTTGGAGACAGGGTTTCTCTGTATAGCTCTGGCTGTCCTTCAACTCAATTTGTAGACCAGGCTGGCCATGAATTCAGAAATTCGCCTTTGCCTCCCAAGTGCTGGGCTTAAAGGTGTGTGCAACCACCGCCCAGCAAAAGTTAATTTTTTTTACTTTTCTGTTTAACTGTTTTTATGGAATATACTTAATCATGTTATTTCCCTTTCCCCAACTCTCCTAGATTCTGCCTACCTCCCCATCCACTCAATTTCATTTCATTGACTCTTTTTATCTGTTACTGTTTCTGTTTCACCGCTTTCAGCCTGAGTTTGACTTTTCCTTGTCCTCTACTCTTAGGGTATTAATTTCTTGTTGTTCTAGAGTTTCAGGTGTTCACTGAGTTTCTGATATAAGGTCTCATCAAGTTTTTGATATAGACACTCAGTGCTGTGAACTTGCCTCTTAGAACTGCCTTCACTGTGTCCTACAGTATGCCTATGCTGTGTTTTTGTTTTCATTCCATTATAAAAAGGTTTGCATTTCTTCGTTCACATTTGTCTTGACCCATGTTTTTCACTCAGTAGTGAGTTGTTGAGCTTGTTTGTTTGCTTTACCTGGTTTCTAATGTTGATATCTAGGTTTAACCGTGGTAATCCTATAGTCAGATAGACTATAGGATATCAATTTCAGGTTTTTTTTAGAAAAAATCTGTTGAGGATTATTTTGTGTCCTAATCTACAGTCAGTTTTGGAGAAAGTTCCATGGGCTGCTGAGAAGAAAGCAATATTCTTTAGTGTTTGGGTGGGGTGTTGTACAAATGTCTGCTGTGTCTATTTGGTTTATGACATCACTTAAGTACAGCATTAGTTTTGTTTTTTGCCCTGAGTGACAGTATATGCCCGTCTATTAACAAGAATGTCTCATCAAGTCTCCCAGTATCACTGTTTAGGATCACATCTCAAAAAGAGACCTAAGGATACTTTGCCTTCTTCCTTTTCTGTTTGTATCTCCTTGATGTCTTTCCATTGTCTAGGGAACTAGGGAGACCCCGTGTCCACACTAAGAGGCTGAGTTCTTAGGTAATAGAGGTGGCTAGAAGGAGGTTCTGAGTCCCAGCCGAATGTGGTGGCTCTGGGGGCCCTGGTAGAGAGGGATTCTGGATCCTATCCTTGGGTCTCTGGTAGAGAGATACTCTGGGTTGGTGGGGAGTCTCAAAGCAGTGCAGATGGGGTAGAAGGAAAGGCTGAAAAGGAGGGGCCACAGGGAAGAGCTAATGGAACCTGAGTCTGTTCCAAGAGGCCAAGCCCCTAAAGGGATGAAGTGGGCTGGGAGTAGGGGCTCCTGCAGACAGGCTTCACATTGGGTAGAGGGGGAACTAAAGGTAAATCTGGAGAGACATTAATGGAGGGCAAGAAGGAGGATAAAGTTTGCCTACATGAGTCCCAGCTTACTGTGGAGGCTGTGAGTCTCTGGTAGAGAGCTGTTCTGTGGGTCAGAGGTATATAGAAGAATGGAGATGGGTTAGAAGGAAAAGGTGAAAGGGAGGGGCTGCAGTGAAGACCTAGCAAGAACCTGGGTCCCCACCAGGAGGCAGAGCCCCTAGAAAATGGAGGTGGTCTGGGTACCTTCTTTTCTTCTTCATGGAATTCAGTAGCATTTGATAGTAGATCCTCATGACTAAGTGAGCTCTGACACTTTAGTTACAATTGTATTATTAAGGATGTTGAAAATAGTTCTAGAAGTGTGTCTCTTTGTTAAGAATGAAGTTACACATTTTATTTACTTAAACCCATGTGCACTTCTTTTAACAGTAACATATTTGGTGTGCGACCGGTGGATTATACAGACAATGAGCATATAAGATCATTGCTGCTGCTGTCAGAGAAGAATGAATCGTTCTCAACCAGCCAGTGCTCTGTTGTAAGTGTGGGGTCTGCTTTGCTACATTCATATCTTGTATTGAACTTGGTTATAAAAGGAACAAAATAGGAAACCTTCCAGTTAGCAGATAGCTTCCATTCACTAATTACTAAGCACTTCCGGAGTACCGACTACTGTGGATTCAAAGACATAATCAGAGTAAGTCTAGCAAGAAATACTTATTGAACCCTTTTCACTTTAGGCAGTGTCCATACAACAATGAATTTAACTAAAGCAATTCTTATTTCAAGGAACTTCTTGCCAGTACAAGGTAGAGAAGAAATGGTCAGAGAATATATAAATTGATACATGCAAATCATTTCAGAAGTGGGTATACAAGTGCTCTCAAGATGTCTTTGTGGTGTGTGACTGGGCGAGGTGCTAGGCTCCTGAAGGACACTGTGTTAGTGAGGGCCTTTTAAGGAACAATTTAAACTAAGATGAATTATGAGAGGGAGGCAGCCAGGTGGCCACATGAAGGACATTGTATATTCTCAGGCAGATGAAATGGCTATGTGTGAAGATTCCAGAGTTTGTTATTGCTGGAGACACTGAGAGTCTGAGAATGGAACCACTGAGAGGTTTCAATGCAGGAGTGACAGGACTGAATTTTGTTCTCAGCATTTGCTGTTTTGATTTACAAAAGGGAGCCTGTGCTGCAGAGTATATAAGAGCGGAAGAAATAACATGTAGAGTTGTGACACACGTGGCTCAAACTAAGTGAATAGCAATTGAAGGTCTGTGAGAAGTTGTACGGTTCAGTGTGTATTTTTTCCAGCAGTACTTATCCTTGGATTTTCTCTGGTGAGTGGGAAGCAAGCAGAATTAGTCTCACTGGAGTCATAGGGTAGTTGGTGCCAATTCCTGGCAGTGGGAGGAGTACCCTTCGTCCTCTGATCCAATTGTACATCTAGTTATGGATCTGTTAAGTAGTAACTGGATATGTGAGCCTGTGAATTACATAGGAGGTACCAGCTAGAGACAGTGAAAGAAAGACCTATTCCTTGGGAACCCATAGCCAATTGGATGATATAAATGTAAAAAAAGTCTATTATAATATATAATAAGAGCAGTAAAATGTGCAGAATCTCTAACATGTGCAGTAGGAGCAAGCTCACTTCAGAAGCTGTCAGGAAGAACTTCACAGAATGTGATAGAGTCTGAGGGAAAGAGCTGATGAATGCTGTTGTGGAAAATAACAGAAAGTTTCTAATCTTCACTATTGACTGTTATAAAGACCACCCATCGGTACTTCCTGAGGGCACTGAGTACTCAAGGTTTTCCTTTACTTGCTGTCCTTGACTTAGTGTCTCTGGTGTTATGGGTGTGTCCTTGTGCCTGTAGGATGGCTGCTATAATTCCAGATGTCACAGTGGTCAGCTAGAAGACATCAAAGCATTTTGTTGGAGCCTTTGCTGAGATCTTTCTTGTGTTTTATTGTTAGAACTTGGCTACAAATTGGTTTTGAGGTATCCAGGAATAGAGATAGGATAGATCTTGTAGGGTGGCTACTTAAATAAAGTCTGACTTTTGTTAGTGTAGAAGATGAAAAGAATGGGTTTTGTGTGGAAAACCAGCATAGCCAGTTGCTGCAGCTTCTCAGAGGAATGGAGCCATAGAAAACCCTTGGAAATTTGAAGAACTCAAGGTTTAGTGTATAAAGAGCATTAAAGTAGTTTCAGGGTGGGAATCTAGATTGGGATCAGCCTGTGAGAGGCCTTAACTTTTTAATAGGGACTTTAGATTTAATGGGACAGCATCAGTGTGTTCATACCTGGAACAAAAGAGTCTACAGGAGAGCTAGGAGTCAGAAGCAGCTCAGGCTGAGTGGAGGCTGCTGCAGTCATGTCTAGCATTTGTGGGATCTGAAATGATGGTTGATGGTAGTGAGATGAAAATGAGGAGGATGGAGAGAAGAGACAGATGCAGTGAGCTCGCTTTTATTTTCATGTTTGTTCATGATGGAGGGATGTGGCACTATGACCAAGCCTTCTTATTGTCTTAATGGTTGACACTTGACTAAGGAAGCTAATGAATGATAAACAAATCTGTGTAAGTGGAAACAGTAGGCCATGTGCAATTGTTAGAGGCAGTGTCTGTGATGTGATACCCCTAGCTACTCTACTACCAGACTCCACTCACTCAACCCAGGCTGCTTTGTTGGGTCTCGTCAGGCCAAGTGAAGCAATGCTCTTTTTCAGAGCCCTTCTCATCCAGAAAGGGCAGTGTAGTAGTGATTGATGCCATTGCTTAGTTACAGGTTTAGCCTGGGCTGGTTGTAATTTGCTGTGGTCACAGGTGCTATCATGGGTAGTCACCTTTATACCCTGAGAACCTTTATCTTTTGTTTTATACTGTAGTCTGATAAATGTGTCCCAATGATAATGTGGGAAATGAAAAGGACCTAGAAGTCAGCACTTTAATTTCTTCCTTTTAAAAATGGGAAAATTGAGACCTAGACAGGTCATGATTTCCCCAGGATAATTAACCAGACATTAAACATTTTTTTTTCTTAATGGACCAGTCAGAACTCAGATTTCATAAGTCTTGGGTCAGCTCTACTATGCTTTATAATTTGGTTCTTATTTTACTGATTTGTACTTGAACTTCCTGCCAGACATAGTATATCTAAATTGTTATTATGCATTATTTTAAATGTGTAAGAAATACAGATACTTTTATGGTATTCTTGGAGTCTGATTATGGCAATCACCTTCAAAAAAGGATTTTTATTTTGAAATCTAAGAAACATAATTTCTGCGTGCCATGTGACATTGAGTTTATCATTATGTCTTTTTGTTGTTTTGAGATAGGCCTTCACTATGTAGCCCAGGATAGCCTAGAATTTACAACATATCTACTTCAGCCTCAATCTTATTGCCTTAATGATTGATATTTGGCTCGGGAACCTAATGGGTGATACAGGCTATGTAAGTGGAGATGGTAGATCATATGTAGTCATTAAGAGGTAAGGTCTGGGATGGATACACATAGCCACCATCAGACTCCACTCCCTCAACCTGACTGTCTCGCTAGGTCTGTAGTCTATCCAATCAGTTCCCTTTCAGGTCCTGTGTTTAAGTTATTTCTTACCAAGAACAGATTTGAGGAGCCAGGGTTCCTAGAGCTTGCTTCCTTAACCCTTGGACATGATTGTATCTATTTATACTGACACTAGAATATTTACTAGATAAGTAGTCTACCCATGAGCTATAGCCCCAGCTCTATATGTGACACCGTTTCCTCAGCTGGAGGAGAAAGGGAACCAAGGGTGGACATCACACTCCTGCTCTAGCATGTGTCTCTCTGCCCCGCTAGAACGTAACCACTTGAAGGCAGGGCCTTGTTCTCTGGAACAAGCCTTCTTCTGGAGAGCAGCGCAGCAAGTACTGCGGGCTCACTTCTATGTGTGGATTCTGTGAGCGGGTTTCCAAGCCTGAGAGAGTGCTGGGTGCATGCTGGACCCCACATGATGTTCACTTGCTTGACAGTGGAGTCTACAGTAGTTATATTTATCTTGCAAACTGTACTGAGGAGATACATCAGAATGTGTAGAAGGGTGGGAGTGATAAGTAGATGCAGTTTAATTTCTTTGTGTCTCATTTAGAGCTGTGTTTCAAGTAAAACTTGGTAACTCTGCTTTTTTTTTTATTAGATATTTTCTTTATTTACATGTCATATGATATCTCCTTTCCCAGTTTCCCCTCTGAGAAAAAATTAAAAAAAAAAAATCCCAAACAAACAAAAAAACCAAAACCCTGTTCCCTCCCCCTCCCCTTGCTCACCAACTCACCCTCTCCCACTTTCTGGCCCTGGCATTCCCCTACACTGGGACATAGAACCTTCACAGGGCCAAGGTCCTCTCCTCCCATTGATGACTAACTAGGCCATCCTCTACTATAAATATGCTGCTGGAGCCATTAGTACCACTATGTGTACTCGTTGGTTTGTTGTTTAGTCCCTGGGAACTCTGAGGGTACTAGTTAGTTCATATTATTGTTTGTCTTAAGGGGCTGCAAACCCTCAGCTCCTTGGATCCTTTCTATAGCTCCTTCATTGGGGACCCTGTGCTCAGTCCAATGGATGGCTGTGAGCCTCTACTTCTGTATTAGTTAGGTACTGTCAGAGCCTCTCAGGACACAGCTTTATCAAGCCCCTGTCAGCTAGCACTTGCTGATATCCACAATAGTGTCTGGATTTGATGATTGAATATGGGAAGGATTCCCAGGTGGAGCAGTCTCTGGATTGTCCTTCCTTCAGTCTCAGCTCCATAGTTTGTCTCTGCAACTCCTTCCATGGGTATTTTGTTCCCCCTTTTAAGAAGGAAAGAAGTATCCTCACTTTGGTCTTCCTTCTTCTTGAGTTTCTTGTGGTTTGTGGATTGTCCTTTGTATATTCTATCTTCTAGGCTAATATCCACTTATCAGAGAATGCATACCATGTGTGTTCTTTTGTGATTGGGTTACCTCACTCAGGATGATATCCTCCAGATCCATCCATTTCCCTGAGAATTTCATAAATTCATTGTTTTTAATCACTGAGTAGTATTCCATTGTGTAAATGTACCAGATTTTCTGTATCCATTCCTCTGTTGAGGGACATCTGGGTTGTTTCCAGTTTCTGGCTATTATAAATAAGGCTGCTATGAACATGGTGGAGCATGTGTCCTTATTACATGTTGGAGCATCTTCTGGTTATATGCCCAGGAGTGGTATAGCTGGGTCCTCTGGTAGTACTATGTCCAATTTCCGGAGGAACCGCCAAACTGATTTCCAGAGTGGTTGTACCAGCTTGCCATCCCATCAACAATGAGGGAGTGTTCCTCTTTCTCCACAACCTTTCCAGCATCTGCTGCCACCTGAGTTTTTTTATCCTAGCCATTCTGACTGGTGTGAGGTGGAATCTCAGGGTTGTTTTGATTTGCATTTCCCTGATGACTAAGGATGTTGAAGATTTCTGTAGGTGTGTCTCGGCCATTCCATATTCCTAAGTTGAGAATTCTTTGTTTAGCTCTGAACCCCATTTTTTAATAGGGTTATTTGGTTCTCTGGAATCTTAACTTCTTGAGTTCTTTGTATATATTGGATATTCACCCTCTATGAGATATAGTATTGGTAAAAATCTTTTCCCAATTTGTTGGTTGCCGTCTTGTCCTATTGACAGTGTCTTTTGCCTTACAGAAGCTTTGTAATTTTATGAGGTCCCATTTGTCAATTCTTGATCTTAGAGCATAAGCTATTAGTGTTCTGTTCAGGAAATTTTCCCCTGTGCCCATGTGCTGGAGGCTCTTCCCCACTTTCATTTCTATTACTTTCAGTGTATCAGGTTTGATGTGGAGGTTCTTGATCCACTTGGACTTGAGCTTTGTACAAGGAGATAGGAATAGATCGATTTGCATTTTTCTACATGCTAACTGCCAGTTGAGTCAGCATAGTTAGTTGAAAATACTGTCTTTTTTCCATTGGATGGTTTTAGCTACTTTATCAAAGATCAAGTGGCCATAGGTGTGTAGGTTCATTTCTGGGTCTTCAATTCTATTCCATTGATCTACCTGCCTCTCACTGTAACCAATACCATTTAGTTTTTATCACAATTGCTCTGTAGTACATCTTAAGGTCCGGGATGGTGATTATACCAGAGGTTCTTTTATTGTTGAGAATAGTTTTCATTATCCTAGGTTTTTTGTTTTTCCAGATGAATTTGCAAATTGCTCTTTCTAAGTCTGAAGAATTGAGTTGGAATTTTGGTGAGGATTGCATTGAATCTATAGATTGCTTTTGGCAAGATGGCCATTTTTTTTTTAAAGGATAAGTGCTTATTTATTTACTTATGTATATGAGGATTCTATTTGAATATGCACGTACATACCAGAAGAGGGCATGGGATCTCATTATAGATGGTTCTGAGTCTTCAGGTTGTTGTTTGAATTGAACTCAGGATCTCTTGGAAGAGCAGTGCTCTTAACTACTGAGCCACCTCTCCAGCCCTGGCCATTTTTACTATATTAATTCTGCCAATCCACGAACGTGGGAGATCTTTCCATCTTCTGAGATCTTCTTCGATTTCCTTCTTCATAGACTTGAAGTTCTTGTCATACAGATCTTTAACTTGCGTAGAGTCACACTAATATATTTTAGATTATTTGAAACTATTGTGAAGGATGTTGTTTCCCTAATTTCTTTCTTAGCCTGTTTATCCTTTGTGTAGAGGAAGGCCACTGATTTGCTTGAGTTAATTTTATATACAGCTACTTTGCTGAAGTTGTTTTTCAGGTTTAGGAGCTCTCTGGTGGAATTTTTGGGGTCACTTAAGTATACTATCATATCATCAGCAAATAGTGATAATTTGACTTTTTCCTTTCCAATTTGTATTCCTTTAATCTCCTTTTGTTGTCTAATTGCCCTGGCTAGGACTTCAAGTGCCATATTGAATAAGTAGAGAGAGAATGGGTAGCCTTATCTAGCACTTGATTTTAGTGGGATTGCTTCAAATTTCTCTCCATTTAGTTTGATGTTGGCTACTGGTTTTCTGTATATTGCTTTTAGTATGTTTAAGTATGGGCCTTGAATTCCTGATCTTTCCAAGACTTTTATCATGAAGGGGTGTTTGGTTTTGTTAAATGCTTTCTCAGCATCTAGTGAGATGATCATATGTTCCTTTTCTTTGAGTTTGTTTATATAGTGAATTACGTTGATGGATTTTCGTATATTGAACCATCCCTGCGTCCCTGGGATGAAGCCTACTTGATCATGATGGATGATCATTTTGATGTGTTCTTGGATTTGGTTTGCAAGAATTTTATTGAGTATTTTTCATCGATATTCATAAGGGAAATTGGCCTGAAGTTTTCTTTCTTTGTTAGGTCTTTATGTGGTTTAGGTATCTGAGTAATTGTGGCTTCATAGACGAATTGGGTAGAGTACCTTCTGTTTCTATTTTGTGGAATAGTTTGAGGAGTATTGGTATTAGATCTTCTTTGAAGGTCTGATGAATAAATCTCTGCACCAAACCCATCTGGCCCTGGGCTTTTTTTGGTTGGGAGACTATTAATGAGTGTTTCTATTTCTTTAGGGGATATGGGACTGTTTAGATCATTTATCTGATCCGGATTTAACTTTGGTACCTGGTATCTGTCCAGAAAATTGTCCATTTCATCCAGGTTTTCCAGTTTTGTTGAGTATAAGCTTTTGTAGTAGTATCTCATGATTTTTTGGATTTCCTCAGTGTCTGTTGTTATGTCTCCCTTTTCATTTCTGATCTTGTTAATTAGGATGCTGTCTCTGTACCCTCTAGTTAGTATTGCTAAGGGGTTATCTATTTTGTTGATTTTCTCAAAGAACCTGCTCCTGGTTTTTGGTTGATTCTTTGTATAGTTCTTTTTGTTTCCATTTGGTTGATTTCAGCCCTGAGTTTGATTATTTCCTGCCTTCGACTCCTCTTGGGTGAATTTGCTTCTTTTTGTTCTAGAGCTTTCAGATGTGATGTCAAATTGCTGGTGTATGCTCTCTCCACTTTCGTTTTGGAGGCACTTAAATCTATGAGTTTTCCTCTTAGGACTGCTTTCATTGTGTCCCAGAAGTTTGGGTATGTTGTGGCTTCATTTTCATTAAACTCTAGAAAGTCTTTAATTTCTTTATTTCTTCCTTGACCAAGTTATCATTGAGTAGAGTGTTGTTAAGCTTTAGTGTTGTATGTGGGCTTTCTATTGTTTATGTTGTTATTGAGGACCTGCCTTAGTCCATGGTGATCTGATAGGATGCAAGGAATTATTTCAATCTTCTTGTGTCTTTTGAGGCCTGATTTGTGACCGATTATATGATCAATTTTGGAGAATGTACCATGAGGTGCTGAGAAGAAGGTATATCCTTTTGTTTTAGGATGAAAAGTTCTATAGATATCTGTTAGATCCATCTGTTTCATAACTTCTGTTAGTCTCACTGTGTCTTTGTTTAGTTTCTGTTTCCATGAACAACTGTCCATTGCAAAGAGTGGGGTGCTGAAATCACCCACTATTTTTGTGTGTGGTGCAATGTGTGATTTGAGTTTTAGTAAAGTTTCTTTTATGAATGTAGATGCCCTTGCATTTGGAGCATAAAGGTTCAGAATTGAGAGTTCATCTTGGTAGATCATACCTTTGATGAGTATGAAGTGTCCTTCCTTATCTTTTTTGATCATTTTAGGTTGAAAGTCGATTTTATTCGATATTATAATGGCTACTCCAGCTTCTTTCTTGGACAATTTGCTTGGAATATTGTCTTTCAGCCTTTTATTCTGAGGTAGTGTCTGTCTTTGTCACTGAGGTGGGTTTCCTGTATGCAACAAAATGTTGGGTCCTGTTTACGTACCCAGTCTGATAGTCTATGTCTTTTTATTGGGGAATTGAATTCATTGATATTAATAGATATTAAGGAAAAGTAATTGCTGCTTCCTGTTATTTTTGTTGTTAGAGTTGAAATTCAGTTTATGTGGCTATCTTCTTTTAGTTTTGTTGGAAGATTACTTTCTTGCTTTTTCTAGAATGTAATTTCCCTCATTGTGTTGGAGTTTTCCATTTGTTATTCTTTGAAGGGCTGGATTTGTGGAAAGATATTGTGTAAATTTGGTTTTGTCACGTATTGTGTAAGTTTGGTTTCTCCATCTATGGTGACTGAGAGTTTTGCTGGGTATAGTAGCCTGGGCTGGCAGTTGTGTTCTCTTAGGGTCTGTCTGACATCAACCCAGGATCTTCTGGCTTTCATAGTCTCTGGCGAGAAGTCTAGTGTAATTCTGATAGGTATGCCTTTATATGTTACTTGATCTTTTTCCCTCACTGCTTTTTAATATTCTTTCTTTGTTTTGTGCATTTGGTGTTTTGACTATTATGTGATGGGAGGAATTTCTTTTCTGGTTCAGTCTATTTGGAGTTCTATAGGCTTCTTGTATGTTCTTGAGTGTCTCTTTCTTTAGGTTAGGGAAGTTTTCTTCTATAATTTTGTTGAAGATGTTTATTGGCCCTTTAAGCTGGGAGTCTTCACTCTCTTCTGTACCTATTATCCTTAGGTTTGATCTTCTCATTGTGTCCTGGACGTTTTGGTTTAGGAACTTTTTGCATTTTGTGTTTTCTTTGACTGTTGTGTCAATGTTTTCTATGGTATCTTCTGCACCTCAGATTCTCCTATCTCTTGCATTCTGTTGGTGATGCTTGCATCTATGGTCCCTGACTTCTTTCCTAGGTTTTCTATCTCCAGAGTTGTCTCTGTGATTTCTAAACTGTTTCCACTTCCATTTTTAGGTCCTGGCTGGTTTTGTTCAATTCCTTCACCTGTTTGGTTGTGCTTTCCTGTAATTCTTTAAAGGATTTTTGTGTTTCTTTTTTAAGGGCTTCTACTTGTTTACTCATGTTCTCCTGTAATTTTTTAAGGGATTTTTGTGTTTCCTCTTTAAGGGCTTGTACCTCTTTTCCTGTGTTCTCCTGTAGTTCTTTAAGGGAGTTATTCATGTCCTTCTTAAATTCCTCTATCACCATTGTGAGATATGATTTTAGATCCAAATCTTGCTTTTCCAGTGTTTTGGGGTATCCAGGACTTACTGAGGTGGGGGTACTATGTTCTGATGATACCAAGTAGTCTTGGTTTCTGTTGGTTAAGATTCTTGCGTTTGCCTTTCCCCATCCATTGATCTCTGCTGTTTGATGTTCTTGCTGTCTCTGGCTGGAGCGTGTTCCTCCTGTGGATCTATAAGCCTATGTCAGTACTTCTGGGAGATCAGCTCTCCTCTGGTAAAGTGTGCACAGGGCTGTAGATCAGCCGTCCCTTCTAAGTTCCTGGGTCAGCGCACTCCCTGGAGACAAGCTCTCAGCTTGCAGGAAAGGGGCAGAGAGCGTTTTGGATCCACTGTTCCTCCTAAGTGTAGATGGAGGTAGAAAGGATACTGTCCCTTCAGCTCCTTTGGTCCTTTCTCTAGCACCTTCATTGGGGACCCTGTACTCAGTCAAATGGATGGTTGTGAGCCTCTACTTCTGTATTAGTCAGGTACTGTCAGAGCCTCTCAGGAGACAGCTATATCAGGCTCCTGTCATCCAGCACTTGCTGGCATCCACAATAGTGTCTAGATTTGATGATTGAATATGGGAAAGATTCCCAGGTGGAGCAGTCTCTGAATTGTCCTTTCTTTAGTGTCTGCTCCATAGTTATTCTCTGCAATTCCTTCCATGGGTATTTTCTTCCCCTTTTAAGAAGGAACAAAGTATCCACACTTTGGTCTTCCTCCTTCTTGAGTTTCTTGTGGTTTGTGGATTGTACTTTGCGTATTCCAATCTTCTGGGCTAATATCCACTTATCAGAGAATACATACCATGTGTGTTCTTTTGTCATTGGGTTACCTCACTCAGGATGATATTCCCCAGGTCCATACATTTCCCCAAGAATTTCATATATTCATTGTTTTAATCACTGAGTAGTACTCCATTGTGTAAATGTACCACATTTTCTGTTGTTTTTCTGGCTATTATAAAGAAGGCTGCTATGAACATAGTGGAGCCTGTGTCCTTATTACATTTTGGAGCATCTTCTTGGTATATACCCAGGAGTGGTATAGCTGGATCCTCAGGTAGTACTGTGTCCAATTTCTGGAGGAACCGCCAGTTAATTTCCAGAGTAGTTGTACCAGCTTGCAATCCCACCAGCAATGAAGGAGTGTTTCTCTTTCTCCACAACCTCTCCAGCATCTGCTGCCACCTGAGTTTTTTATCTTAGCCATTCTGACTGGTGTGAGGTGGAATCTCAGGGTTGTTTTGCTTTGCATTTCCCTGATGACTTAGAATGTTGAACATTACCCAATGGGCTGAAGGGTTTGTAGCCCCTTAGGACGAACAACAATATGAACTAACTAGTACCCTCAGAGCTCCTAGGGACTAAAGCATCTACTAAAAAGTACACATGGTGGGACTAATGGCTCCAGCAGCATATGTGTAGCAGAGGAGTCATCAATGGGAGGAGAAGCACTTGGCCCTGTGAAGGTTCTATGCCCCAGTGTGGGGGAATCTCAGGGCCAGGAAGCAGGAGGGAGTGGGGTGGAGAGTAGGGGTTGGGGGGAGGGAACAGGGGTTTGTTTTAGTTTTTGTTTTTTTCTTTTCTTTTCTTTCTTTTTGGAGGGGAACTTGGGAAAGGAGATATTGTAAATAAAGAATACATCTAATTAAAAAAAAGAAAGAAGTGCTAAAAACAAAATAAAGTAAAATGTTACTTTAGAAAATTTAAAGAAGAAAGAAAGAAAGAAGGAAAGAAAGAAAGAAAGCAAGAAAGGAAGAAAGGATCCTGTCCCAAGTACCCTGCCATTTTTGGGGCCTGTGCCTCTTGTCCTGTCCTGCCTGAGTCCCTGGGTCAGAGCACTCCCTGGAGACAAGCTCTCTGCTTGCTGGGAAGGTGCAGAGTTGCTGGTTGTGAATCCACTGTCCCTCTTAGGTGTAGATGGAGGTAGAAAGAGGTGGCTCTGCTTTTAGGCTGAGAAACAACCTCTGCTCTCACTGAAAGCTTCTTGCCATGTCACTTAGGGACTTCTCTGTCCCTTACAGTGACATGTTTATCTTTTCTAGTCATTCTTGATTCTTTAAGATTTTTTTTTATTGTCTTTGCTTATGTTTGTGTGTGAGTGTGTCTGTGACTAGATGCACCGTTACTATGTGCACATGTGGATGGGTAGGAGATGGGACATAGGAATCACTCTCCTGCCACTTAGAGGGGATCAGACTCAGGTAGTGAGGCCTAGCTGCGAGCTCCTTGTCCTTCTCTGCTGTCCTTTTAGTCCTCTTTTCAAATGCTTTAACTGCACTGGTCTGATAAACTTATTAATAACAACAGTAATTTTATCTATGAAAGCAGCATATTGAATTTTAGTACTGAGTTTACTTAATGTCAAGGAACATAATCCCTAAATTTCTATAAAACAAGGGCATTACCGCTGGATTGTTTTGGGCATCCTGGCTTTGACACTGCCATACTTGAATTAAACCCTCATTCCCTATATTTTCTGTTTTATGCAATTTTTTAAAACAGACTACAATAGGAAAATGCATGACCCACTTTGATACTTCCCTTGCTTGGTACAAATAGTATTGTATACTATATTTAGAATTGATAGTTTTCCCTTGTGTGTTTGATGCGAAGAACTAATTTACCTAAGGTGTGCTCTCTGCAGAGCTATCTCAATGGTACTTATTCAAATGACAAGAACTTTAGACAGTTGATTTTTTTTTTTGTCTCTTAACTTTATTTTTTTTTAAATTTTATTGCATTATAATGAGAAAAGTTATGTGATTTCAATTTATCTGAATTTGTTAACATTTAAAAACATATTTTAAGTAAATAGAATTAAATCACATTCTTGTTTCCCTTTTGTAACCCAACTCTTCCTAGAGACTCCCCCTTCAATACCTTCATTGTGTCCTGGATTTCCTGGATGTTTTGGGTTAGGAGCTTTTTGCTTTTTTGCATTTTCATTGACTGTTGTGTCAATGTTTTCTATGGTGTCTTCTATCCCTGAGATTCTCTCTTCTATCTCTTGTATTCTGTTGGTGAGAAGAGATAGAAGATGTTCTATGACTCCTGATTTCCTTCCTAGGTTTTGTATCTCCAGGGTTGTCTCTCTTTCTGATTTCTTTATTGTTTCTATTTCAATTTTTAAATTCTGGATGATTTTGCTTATTTCCTTCACCTGTTTGATTGTGTTTTCCTGTAGTTCTTTAAGGGATTTTTGTGTTTCCTTTTGAAGGGCTTCTAGCTGTTTACCTGTATTCTCTTGTATTTCTTTGAGGGTGCTATTTATGTCTTTATTAAAGTCCTGTATCATCATCATAAGATGTGATTTTAGATCTGAATCTTGCTTTTCCAGTGTAATGGTGTGGCCAGGACTTGCAGTGGTGGGAGTATTGGATTCTGATGATGCCAAGTAACCTTGGTTTGTGTTGCTTATATTCTTTCACTTGCCCCACATCATCTGGTTATCTCTAGTGCTACCTGCCCTTGCTAAATCTGACTGGAGCCTGTCCTTCCTATGATCCTGGTTGTGTCAGAACTCCTCAGAGTCAAGCTGTTTCTGTGATTCTGGGTCCTGTGACCCTGGGCTTGTTAGAGCACCTGGGAGTGGAGCTTCCTCTGGGTGTTTTGGGAATGACTGCAGAGTTTGTGCCCAAGGTCTGTCTGCTCAGGGTTCTGGCCGGCCCAGACAGACCGGAAGCAACCAGAGTCACTGGGCTGGCAGAGTTCCTGTGTGCCTCGGTCCTGCTGGTCCCAGTTACTCCCAGTGTTGGGACAGATATTGTGTCCTCCTCACCTCTGATCCTGGGTGTGTTAGAGCGCATGGGAGTGGAGCTTCCTCTGGGTGTTGTGCTACCGGAAGGCAACAGCTGATTTTTAATATAATTGTAATTGAACAATTTTGAAAATATTCTGAATTATTTTCATGTTAGAGATTATTTACACTTTAGATTTGACTTGGCTATGTTTTCTGACAGAGACTAATAATGCATTTATATGGAAATGTAATTCTGTGTGTGTGTGTGTGTGTGTGTGTGTGTGTGTCTCCAGTGTGTTATCTGAACTGTAAGGGGGTATAGAGTTAACAACAGATTAAGTGAGCATAGGGAGTCTGAAGAGTTCATCAGTCTTCTGAGTGAAGTTACTATTTGCATACTGACCTTCTCAGCTAGCTGCTGAACTGAGATGCTGCCTATGCTTTTGCTGGTCCCTCATGTTCTCCAGAGCCTTTGAAAGCCCAGCCTTCAGTGCACATTTGCAGTCAGTGCATGCGAAGGCCCAGTGTCTTGTGTTGTATGTGGATGTGGCATCTTGTCCTTAGCACAGGAGTGCTGGGGTTGAGTTTTCTTTCTGTTCATAGGCAGCTTTGTCAAACTCTAGTTCTAGTTCTGTCGTTCAGTCTTTTGGATGCTCCATTGTGTCGTTGTTCCTCAGAATTGTCCCTTCACCTCTCCCATGCTGTTCACCGATGCTGTCTGTTTGTCTCCATGAGTGTGAGTTTAGATGTTAAGCCCATAGCATTAGTGTTGGTAAGTCACCCATTCTTTCTTAGGAGCAACAGGAAGTCCCTCTTATTTGTGTATCCGCTTTCTTCACTCAGTTTTCTGCACACATTCATCACTTTGTTTCAGGGTTAAAAATTTATTTTCTTTCTTTAGAATTAGTGCTGAATTTTCAAAATTATCTTACCTCAAATTGAATAGACCAAGTTTGGGTTCACCTCTTTGGAGGAGGGATATGAAATTGGTCATTCTTAATGGCTATTTTAGGTTACTGGGAACAGAATGAAATTGCGAAGCCCTCTGTGAATATTGTTCAGCATCAGGGAAAGCAGTTTGCTGTTTGGATAAAGCTATTTCAACTAACATTGACTTGGCAGGAAAGTAAATAGAAAATAGTTATTCAAATGCATTGAGTGTTAGGGTTACAGGCGCCGACTCACTAGGAATTACTGGGGATTATTAACTGGAATAAGATAATTAATAAAATAGAAGTCTTTTCAGGTGAGTGTGTGCCTTCTCTGTTCCCTACTTGTTCTTTACCCTGGCACCTGTTCATTAACAGGTGAGCGCTGGGCGGCGGAAGGATGGGCCGCTGGTGCTAATAGGCAGTGGACTCTCTTCCCAGCAGCAGAAGATGCTCAGCCAGCTTGAGGCGGTGCTTAAGGCTAAAAGGTGTGCTCAGTTTGACAGCACAGGTGAGGAGTCTTTTTGTTTCTTTTTTTTTGTGTGTGTTTTTTGTTTTTTTGGTAGAAAACAATTTTAAGTTAGTCCCTTTAAAGAATAACCGCTGATAATTTATTGATATTTTAAGCATTGGGTTGTGGTTATATATTTTGCACCTTGTAAAATGTATCTATACTTTATAAATTTAATATGCTTAAGAAATGTAAAATATTTATTTTGTTTGTTTTTGTGGTACTTGGGAAGAAACCCTTGCTGTTCATGTGCTAATAGGTAGGTGTTCTACTGCTCAACTCCACCCTCACAGGAAATATAATGTTAAAACTTATATACATTTTAGGATAGAACACTGTTAGGAGAACAAATTTTTGAGTTTGTTAATAATTTATTATAGTTAGTATAATACCATAAATCACTTGAAAGTAGCTGAAAATTTTGTATTTGTTAATACCGTTTTATGGTGAGTTTTCTTTTTTTTCTTGTTTTAAATGAATTATTTATTTTATATATATATAATACATATATTATATATATATATATATATATGAGTACACTGTTGCTGTCTTCAGACACATCAGAAGAGGGCATCAAATCCCATTATAGATGGTTGTATGCCACCATGTGGGAATTGAACTTAAGACCTCTGGAAGAGCAGTCAGTGTTCTTAACCTCTGAGCCATCTCTCCAGCCCTTATGATGTGTTTTATGATCTTATTTTTCATGTTGATGGCCAAGTTAAAAAGTACTGAATAAAAGGAACATTATACTAAATATAAAAGTTGCCTTTGAAGAAAACTTAAGTGTCAGTTAATTAAGTAGAATTAACTGATTATAAAAAGTAGAGGATTGTTTTCTTTCTGTTTTCCTTATTGCTTTGTTTGTATTTTAGTGACTCATGTTATTGTTCCTGATGAAGCTCAGAGTACTTTGAAGTGTATGCTTGGCATTCTCAATGGATGCTGGATCCTGAAATTTGATTGTAAGTACTGGATTTGTGAGTATTACTAGACTTTAGTGTATCCCTATCCTTTGAGTTAGTCAACATTTTAAAAAAGATTCATGCATCATTTGTGCCGTTCAGATTCTTAGGTTTTTTTTTTAAGATTTATTTATTTTATGTATATGAGTACATTGTCACTGTCGTCAGACACACCAGAAGAGGGCATCAGATCCCATTACAGATGGTTGTGAGCCACCATGTGGTTGCTGGGAATTGAACTCAGGACCTCTGGAAGAGTAGATGATGGTCTTAACCCAGCTATCTCTCCAGCCCTCAGATTTTTTTTAATAAATGTGCATAAATATGCTCTGATTTTAAAGTAGCTTTATTCAACAGTTGCAAGCATATTAATAAAGAATAAATATAGTTTGATGTTAACTTTGAAGTCTAAATATAAAGTCCTTATTAATGCTAAATGGTTCTTTTGACAAAATATACTCATGTTTTAAATCCATTGCTTGGTGTATCTGTGAAGTGAAATTAATTTATTGTTTTCCATTTAAGATTTCTACAGTATTACGTATAATATCTTCTAATCTTGTGGCTGATGCAGTCATTTTAGGCTCTTTGGGATTTGACTGATCTGCATGATTTCCAGCAGCCGTTACCTAAGCTTCCACTCACTGTATCCCTGTTTCTCTCTGTTGGCAGTCAAATACTGTTGTTACCCTCAGAGCTGCATCTACCTCACATAATGTAGTTGGATGTTATTCTTAACCTTGTATCATTTAGGATTTAAAAAAGAAAACATATTCCTAATATTATATTCTTTGTTTATTTTTGACATTGAGTTTTAATTACAGCATTTCTCCCTTCCCTTTCCCCTCTCCAAACTCTTTCATGTCTCCCTCCCCATTGCTATTTATTTTTTGTTCCTTGGTACCTGAAGGATCAATCTATTTTCTGGTATGCTAGCTAAAATATGATGGCAGATGTACCAGCTCTTATTAAGTACTTCTTTAGAAAGCTAAGTGATTGCAAAGGACTGACAGGGAGTCTTAAGATCTGTAGTGGGTTACGTCAGGAGTGATTGAAGGCCAGCATTTCCCAGGTCTGGAGCTGCTCCATATTGAGATGGTCTGCTGCTTGTGCTAGAGCCGGATGCTAACATTGGATGGACAGTTGCAGTCTCTTGTAATGGTAATTATACAAAAGCAGAACAATGGGTATATTATTTTTAAAAAGTACATCATATATTAAATTTCACTAAAAATACCGTCTTTGTGCTTTGAAGGCCTTATGGTAGAGTTATTATCAAGAACTTAAGTTTGAAGTTGATTTGATCTGGAGAGCAGTTTGATATCAGCTATTAAAACTGATTTCCATTTCCTTGTAGTATTCTTGAGTGTGGTTTCCTGTGATGAGAGCTGTGCTCTCTGTTCTGCTCATTCTCTGTAAATAGTCAGTAGTCTGTAAAATAGTTGACTCCCAGTGAAAACCAGTTTGAGAAGTATAATTATATGAATTGGCAATATATGTCTGGTTTTGAACTTTATTTTACCTTTCCTGTCTGTAGTAAGTCTTTCTGAACTTCAGTATTTAAAACACCAAATGCTTCCAAGATTATGCATTCTTTTGTACCATACCTAGGCCAGAACCATTGCCAATATTCATAATAGCAAGATTTATAAAATAAAGAAACTGGTGAGATGGCTCAGCGGTTAAGACCACTGACTGCTGTTCCGCAGGTCATGAGTTTGGATTCCAGCAACAACATGATAGCTCACAATCATCTGTAATGGCAAACAAATAAAAACCTATTGGCGGGAGTGAGCGGGGTCAGGAGGTAGAGGGAGAAGGGGTGCGTGGGGTAGGGGTGGGGGAGTTCCTTAAAAATAAAAAAGAAACCATCTGATGGTTCTGAACTTTGAGTCTGTTTCTTAAGAATTTGCTGAACTGGCATTGGATTATATGTATAGGAAATCCATTTCTATAAAACCTACCTTCTGTAGGGAAGGTGAGTTTTGTCACTTTAATGGCTTGGCCATGTCATTTTTATAGAATCACTGATGGACTCAGACTGAGTTAATAGTGTGCTATTTGGTGATTCTCACAGTAGTGAATAACATTCTCTAATACCGTTGGCTCTTTTAGGATAAAAGATGGGTAGGATCTCTTATTGAAGTTCATATGTTCATATTTTTTAATATAGAGCTGAAAGAAATAAATTCAAAGTTTGAGACAAGCATTTAAGTAGTCACTAGGTCACTGGGTTTATAAAAACAAGTCATATGCTCTCAAAGTCTCTGTGCTAACAGAGTACCTCAGTCTGTTTTCTGTGGCAGACACCTCAGTGTTTTAGGAATGCGTTTCAGAGAAATTCAGAATTGTGTAGAACTCACATATATTAGAGAAAAATGATAGGGATGACTGCTTTCAGAATTAACTCTAAAGTGCATGACTTATTTAAAAGTTTGTTTGATTGTAGGAATTAGTTTCTTGGTAGATAAAATTATTAATGGGATAACTACTTATAAGCTTTAATATTAACTTTTTGGTGATATTTTCTATAAACCAAATGAATTGAAAAGGAATTTTTACCACGTGTATACATGTCGTTATGTGTGAAAGTCAGAGCTTGACATCAGGCATCTTAGCCTCGCATCTTAATTTTTGAGACAGTGTCAGGAGTTTCATTGAGCCAGGCAATCAGAGATGAGCCGTTCAGACCCACCTCCATCTGGAGATCTGCCTGTGTCTCTATCTATTCTCCACTTGGTTGAGCTAGGTTTACTCTAGATGTCTGTCCATGAATTGAATGAGGACGAGCGGGCAGGATACCCTTTAATATTGTTTTCTGCTTGGCTGGTTGATTTAAGTTATGGACTCTAAAAGGCAGTAACCTCATGTTACTTAACAGTCATTCCTTTCTATTAGAGTTGCTTTTTAAAATGGACTTTTGAAAGTGCTGTAGCATTGTAAAGATTGATGTAATTTCTGTTTTGCCCAATAAACTTTGCCAAATAAAATGTAAATAGATACTAAACTCTTGTGTAAAGTAAGACTGATTAGGAAAGTGTGTGTCCTGAAGTCTCATCATGTAGGGCACGGTCACATGGGCCTGTGTAGTTCCAGCATTTGGAAAGCTAAGGCAAGACAAACAGTTCGGAGCTATCCTTGGTTACCCAGTGGCTTCTCAGAAAGCTGTTCTACACAGATTCCCCTCTCAAAAACAAGTTAGCAAATAATAGAAGTCTCCCATCAAAGATTTTCTAAGAATGAAGAAAATTATTTTATCAAATAACCCCATTTTTCTGATAACTTGAAGTAAGTAATACAAGTGAGATGGAAAGGCGTCTGTCTTATGGTAGCAGGACGTAGGGAATGACCTGCATAGGAGTGAAGCACTTGTGTCTTGTCTCATGGCAACTCTCAGTATGTGAGTGCACACAGAAAACATACATGGCAGGGGCTACCAAAGAGGGTGGTTTTCTTTTTTGAAATAGGCTTCCTGTATAGTCCAGGCTGGCCTCAAACCCTGGTCCCACCTGTGCATTGAGTATAAATGTTGGGATTATAGTCAATGTCCATATTGTAATTAATTTTTAACAGTTTTCAAAAGAATATGTGTCTATTGTATTAAATCCACATCCTCTAGGAATGAATTCAAACCTTCACATTTCTAATATCAAATACAATACAGTCTTTTTTTTTTTTATTTTCCAAAGATTAGTTGGACATTTCAGGGCTTTGATCTTAAAAAGAGAAATTAAAACCTAGATTTGTAATTGTTTTCTAACTAATGTAATAATAATTACATTTAATAATATATTTATTATATAAATAATAATAATTTTATTATAGATAATAGAAAATTACATAAACATTTTTAAAAAATATTTTACTTAAAACCACTGAGTATAAGTTTTCTAATTATCATTAGAATCGTTGGGCATTAGGCAATTTGTTCTTTAAACATCAGACAATTTTAATATTATTCATAGTATAGGTGTCAGTATTGCTATCCAAGTTTTGTTTAAAATATTTTTGATATACTAATACATTTCATGATGGGATTTGTTTGCTCTTTTGTGTGTATTAAGTAAAATAAATTCAGCATATCTCAAGAAGACTGTGTGTGTATTTATAACTAGAACATTAACTTGAAGTAGAGGGAAAAAAGTAAATGAATACTAATGTAGTATTTTTGACAAAAATCTAAGGTCCTATGACAGTATTTTCTGTGATATTCCAAAGTGGATGTTGATGACATCTGTATTGGTTAGTTTTTGTCTCTGGATAAGCTAGGGCCATCATGTGGCTTTTGGATTGCAGCAATAGAGACATCTTGGACAGTGCGAATGGTGAATGATTTTCTTTTCTCCTCTGAGCTTTCATTTCATCATCTCTCCACTTTTGGTATTTCACATCATGAGCTCATGTCTCTGTCGCTTAACTGTCACCTGGCCCTGGAGAAACTTTGACAATGCACTTTGTTACTTTCTATTTTGTCTTTGTGTAGAATGGCTGTTCCTGTCTGACTGAAAACTAATATAGAAGCATTTTCAAGGAAAGATCCTTTGGTTTTACAGCCCGAGTGTTGATTTTTAACTGAATCAGTCAGGAGCTCCACGGTTGTTATTGTCATTCCAAGTGACATACATTCCTAATTAGTTCTAATGCCATATCTATTCAGATTCTTGGCTTTGAGGTGGTGTGACACTTATGTATTTTGAGTTTTTTAAAGGAGATTTATTGACTTAATAATATTTAATTCTACATTCTCTCGGGAAGATCCTGAAGGCCCAGAAGGATGACAATTTGTTAAAATCTGCACCTCAGTGTTGTTCTAGCTTTTGAAGAGAGTAAAGACATGGTGGTTTGTGTTTGTGTGTTTGGTTTTGCTTTCCCTGTAAGACAGACCTTCTCTTCCTGTGGACACTCAACACATTCAGATCTTTAGCTCTGTTCGTGTTTTTGCATTCTTTATTAACTTTGTGTAGCTGTATGTTCCAGGGCATTTCTTTTTACTTATTTCATTTGTTAATCTTTTTTTCTCAAACTTCAGAAAAACAATTTACTTCAATATAAATTGATAATCATCACTGGTTCATGCATCTAGAATAAAGATATATCTATAAGTTATGTTTTTATGAGCTAGAGACAGGAATGCAGGCTAACAGTTTAGAATAAGGGAAATACTTTTCTGTATAGTATAAATTTCGTTTTTAAAAATACCGATGTAGCCCTGACAGTTATAAGCTGCCTGACTATGCAAAGATCCTTGGTCTTGCCAAGGTGGCCAGAGCTGCCCTAATGACTTTGCATTAATGAATTTGACTTGAGCTCAGTAATACTAGGGGGATTGTGCTTCTCCTGCACACGGAAAAATCACATAATATCGGGCCCAAAGAAAACTAGCATGAATAGTAGGCATGGTTAGGACTTCACCTGATTCACTAAAAGAGTGTGTGCACAGGTGACTTGTTCTTTTGTCCCTGCAAAGTAATAATTCCAGATAACATCTTAATAGAATATATTTAAGGTAACAAAGATAAAATAAATCATATATCATATAAGAATAGTGGCGTAACACATTCCAACTATGTATGGCTCTGGTAGATGAGGAAGTCTTTGTTTACATGTGGAATTATCAAGTTAATTTACTTTGAAAATTACTTGTAGAGAAAACAAGCAAAACTGTGATCTCAATTTTGCTTTTTTCTTGAAAAGGAAAAACATAGGTATCTTTCGGCCAAACTTTTAGTAGCAAATGACAACATCATGATGGCTTTATTTAGCATTTATGATAGATATAAAATAATTGGATTAGAGAGAAAGAGGTAGGGCGATCTCTTGAGTTTGAGACCAGCCCATTCTACAGAGGATAGCCAGGACCAGCCAGGGCTACACAGAGATATCCTGTCTTGAAAAACAAACAAACAACTTCAATGAAAAAGGATTAAATTTTAAAAGGTTGTATTGAGTCGTTGGTAAAAGACTAGTTTTTAAATTAATGTAAGTATAGAGATTAGGGATCATGGCATACATTATACTTTATATGAGTTAATAAATAGAAATGTTTTTAAGTGATCATATTTTAGAGACAAATATATTCAAGTAGAAAGTTATCATTTGCCTAATTTTTGTGGAATAAGTAGAATTTTGAAATATCCATTATTTCTTATTAAATAAGTAATATTTTGCTAATCTGTGCTTTCATTTTACTGGTGATATTACTATATCATTTAATTACTGAAAGTTCACCTTAGAGTATCTCATGTATGTTCTTTACTTAGTGAATCCATTTAGTTGATTAATTCAAAAGGAGATTGACAAGCACTGAAATTTTAATTATGGAAAATATCTATTGAATAGTGTGTCTTCAAATGTGTTTGCATTCTAGAACTTGGCAGTTTGGGTAGTAGATGAAATAAACTCACTGACCATTGAAGACAGAGACAAATGCATTTATTGTTCTCCACCCCTTCTGTCTTCAGAGTCCTTAGTACTTTCTACTATTTATTGTGTTTTTTGTGTAATATCTTGAAAATGACTATTTTCCTCTTTAATCTTTAAGAAATGGATCATGTGATGTGCTCTGAGAACCAGAACATACCAACTCTAAATAGAGATAGCTGCTGTTTGTTTAGATGATGTTTTTAACAATAAAGAGACTTAAAAAAAGGCTGTTCAGGAGTCAGACAATATTTAAGTTTTTATTTTATTGAGTCCCCAGGAAAAGCGCTTAAATCTGTGAGGATTTCAATAATGTTTGGTTATTTGAATCGGAACCTTAGGAGGTGATGTCGCTTGGCTTTCAAAACTTCCCAAGGGTTTTTTGTGCTGTGATAGCAACTTCCTAAAAGGACTTTGTTGTCATTCAGATATCTTCTAGACTTAATTCAAATTTCCTTAGCTGGTACTGGGTAGCAGAGACTTGGTCAGTTTCCTAGAATAAGAGAATATCAGAGGAATGCTTGATCAGCTCAGTAATTGCAGTTAGATCACTGAACAATTTTGTATTTGGAGTTTCTTGTCTGGGGAGGATAGACCAGTACACCTGTGGGCTAGCTGGGGCAGTGGAGGCATCCATTGCTCACAGTCCCTGTGCTGGTCCAGCTGCCCTCTCCTGCCCCTCTTCTTCCCTTATGTACATTAAGGCTGATCACCTAAATGAAGATAGATTGCTAAACTCAAGGCAGCTGTCTATCTGGGAAAGATGGCAGTGTACCAACCACTGAAACAGAGGAACTTGGGGATGCTGTGAGGCTGCTGTGTTAAAACCCAGTAGAAGCTGAGTTGCAGAATATGGTTCAAGAATGGCACCATTCATTTCCCAAAATTCTAAGCCACGGTGGCTAGAAAAGGGGAAGATACAGATAGCAAAGAAGAAATCTCTGAAGCGTTACAAGTTTCTGACTAGGATGATGATGACTGCTTTCGTCCAGCAGATCTGTATCACATCCTGACAAAGTCAGAAGAAAAATTAACAAGTGAAATGGCTAGAGATGCAAGATATTGATGTAGACGGACAGTCAATGGAATATCTTGTTCATATGATCATATGATGACCACAAATGAAGACTTACTTTTAGCTAATTTACCCTTGTATATCACACTAATTCTTACAAGAAAAAGGGTGATTTTACTGTTTTTATATAGCAAAAATGAGTGTCAAAGAACCTGTACATACTACTTTGTGGTCTTGTCCCCTAAAGATTTGTGTCACATTGGTTATTACTGTATAAATAATTTGTTTATTTTAGGATGGTGTGCAGAAATTGTTTGAAGGATGAACTGGAAACATAGCCCTAGTAAATGATCTTCTTGTATTTCCAGCAGTTTTAGCCCCATGGTGACAATGCCACACCATGGTGACTTGCCTCAGCAGGTTAGCTTAGTTCTTTGTGCATTGTACTAGAGTAAGACCAATGTCAGGCTGTCACACATTGTTAGTAAGAAATCTTTACCAGAGCTGGGCAGTGGTGCCACACACCTTTAATTCCAGCACTTTCTGAATTCACGGCCAGCCTGGTCTCCAGAGTGAGTTCCAGGACAACCAGGGCTATACAGAGAAACCAAAAAAAAAAAAACTTTACCAGTGGACCTCCTGTGGACGTGAAGCCAGCACAGTAGGCTGTATCTGTGGACTTAGCACAACCATCAACATTGCTTGCTCCCCAGGAAACTAGTATCTGTTTTCTTTCCAACTTATAAATGCTCATCTTATTTTTTCCAATTAAAAAAAATTAACTTGTCTACTTATCAACTGCTACAAAGCTGAAGATTTTATGACCCTAAATACAACCACTACAGAAGCACTGGTCCCTTCTAATAGGAAACTAAGCTCTCTTCTCAGTAGTTGGTGTTTTCTGTCTCCCATCTCCCAGTGCCATACTTAGCAAACCCTGCTCTATCTGAGCTGTGTTCTGTTCACTAGCAGCAGCACATTGTTAGAAGCAACAGATAACTGTTGTGGGAGCTAAAATAATAAGCCAAACCCATAAGTGGCTAAAGCAGCCCATAGGCACAGTCCACCGTGTCTGCTGGCTACTCCTGATACAGTAGACACTGTGCACTGTTGCTCACCTAGAGATTGTATTGCTCTGCAGGCAGAATGAGGAGTGGACTCCTGTATGCCTAAGAGATACAAAAATAATAGCTTAGATTAAAGGAATTTGCTTGCTGATGATTTTGCTATACTGAATTCTTTTAGGTTCCTATTTTGATTACAAACATTGGATGCAGTGGCCATCATACTGGGCATTGTTATTAGGATAGTATTTTGACCTGGTCACAGATTTTTGAGTCTCCTTTTCAATGTATAGGACACTCCATTTCACACACCTCACCTTATTTTTTGGAAACATAGTCTCACTCTTTAGCTGAGGCTATACTGGAACTAATTGTGGCCTCAGACTCACAGTAGGCCCTCCTGCTCAGCCTCCCAGGGCTGAAATTCCAAATGTGAGCCATCATACCTGGCCAAAGTTAATATATTAGTATTAGCTACATTAGATAGCATTTTAACTAGCAATTATTTAAAATAATGCTATTTAAAATACATCATTGTATGCCAAATAACAATTTACAAATTAGAACAATAAGGTTCAGGACTTCAGCTAGGCAAACTCAAATGATCCAATCTTAAAAACTGGGCAAAAGATTATTAAACATCAAAACACAGGCAAACCTAACAAATTAATAATTATACAAGTAAGGAATTAGGGGAAGTTTCTTAACTTTTTTTTGTTGTTGTTGTTGTTGTTGTTGTTTTCGAGACAGGGTTTCTCTGTATAGCCCTGACTGTCCTGGAACTTACTCTGTAGACCTGACTAGCCTCAAACTCAGAAATCTGCCTGCCTCTGCCTCCCAAGTGCTGGGATTAAAGGCATGCACCACCACTGCCTGGCTTAACTGTTGTATTTTTTTTTTTTTTTTTTTTTTTTTTTTATGTGCACATATGAGCATGTATGTTCAGGTGCCCACAGAAGCCAGAAGAGGATGTTGGGTCCGCCAGATCTGCAGCTACAGGCAGTTATGAACTGCCTGATGTGGGTGTGGAATCTAACTCTTATCCTCTGCAATAAGAGCAAGGTCTCTAAGCCTCTGAAGCAGCTCTCTAGTCCCTTGGCATTGAATTTGAATACATTTTAGCAATCCTAAATGAAGGGAAACATTGACAGCACTCAGCTTTGGGAGAAATGGGGTATTCAGTTGCTAGCATTTTCTTTTTTAATAATATGTAACATCTTGGAACACTAAAAGCAGCTTAAATCATTTGATACATTCACAATCACGGCTTTTAGAGTCCAAAGTTTAGCTTGCATACCAAAGAATTATATTTTTGTATGTAAAACGCATCGGTTTTAGAAAGCTGAGTAGTCTTGGGTTCAAATTCCCATTCTGCCACACTTAACAGCTAAATGGCTTGGAACCAGCTAAGTACTTTATTTCTCCTTCTGAAATGGAAAGAGTACATGGTAAATCCTATTGTTTGTGGATTTTACATTTTTGAATTTGCTCTACATGCTAACATTTTGTAATTCCCCAAGTCAGTACTTAAAGCCTTGTGGACATGTGAGTATCTTAAGCTTTGAGGCCATGCATCTGAACGTGCTCCCAGCTGAGATCTAGCTCGTGATTCTTTGCCTTCTCCATTCAGCTGGACATTGTAAGCAGTTTTGAGTATGCAGAGCATGCTTCTCACATGTGTTTGTGTTGTTGAGTCCACACTTAAAATAGCCCCCTAGCAGTTGGAAGGGGAAACCTTATTCAGGCTCAAATTTTAATGTAGTTCCAGTGCTAATGAATGGTACTGTGGAAGAACTGTGGTGATTTTAAACATATCCAGAACAAGAAGTCTTCATCAGTTTACAAAAATGTGGGAACCAGAGTCTCCCAGGAGCACAGCAGTGCATTTCCTTTTGAGTGTCTCCGTATTCAGTGTCTGTAGCTTCTTTCTAGGCCATGACTACTGCAGGTAAGGAGTGTCTACCAAACCAGTCTTGTTCATCATGGGGATTGGTACACACAATAAAACACACATAGTAGCTACAATCCCTAAGATGGTCAGACTTTTCCTTGGAGCAATACCAGAATCATTAGAACTGGTCATTAGAACTAGAGAGACAGGATATTAGGATTGGCCGAGCAGCTATCAAGTCTAAAGATCTGAGTTTGATCTCTGGGCCCCACGGGGTAGCAGAGAACTAGCTCCTGCAAGTTGTTCTCTGACCTCTACATGCATGTCCACTCACACACATACCCACAAAGTAAGTACAAATAATTAAAACATTTGAAAACTCAAAAGTTGGGCTATATAAGAAAGAAAACAATGCAACAAATTGTACTTGCAAGTATTTTGTCTTTTTTCCCCCCTGTAATTTCATCAGAAACCACTAGTATATAGTTTTATCTCCATAAGAAATACATTCCTTTTAAAATTCTTTGGTTAGGCCCTGTGCTCATTAGTATTTTTTTATTTAAATAGTGGGAAATTAATGTTTTCAGAGTATTAGGAAATGTTTGTGCATTTGGATTATAATAGTTCATCCTACTCCTGGGAAGAATTATTAGATTATATGGCATCCATAGATTTCATAAAATAATGTTAGTGTGATGGCTTTCCACTAATGAAAATGAATGCGAGATGTTTTGAAAAAGATTTACAGGTGTTAGGAATAAAATAGTACGCTTCTATTCATATTCAGTTCATCTGTACCCAAGGAAATAACAATAAACACTTCAACATTTTATACTTCCTTAATAATATTCTAGTTTTCCTCTCAATATTTAATATTTCATTAGATGAAAGAATTAAAACTCTAGCTGTGCATAATTTCCTACCACACTAAAATTTTGCATCTCACTTCTCTACCATAGCAGAACCACTAATACTTATAGAATATTTCAGCATCAATTTTAAAAAAAAATGAAAGTAAATTGGTCTAGAATTGTGTTTTAGAAATAAGTATGCATTCAAACATTTTTACTAAAAATGTCCAATTATTTTTGCTTTTAGTATATCTAAACTAAATGTGAAATGTAATAGAAATGTTTTTTCTTAAATTACCTCTGTCAATCAGATATAACCTGTTCTTCTGAAGGTTTGCAATTAGATTGTACAAGAGGGAAAGGTGAATGTCAAGGGCATGGCTGTGCTGGTGTCCGACTGCATCCTTGACCTGAGTCCCACAGCTGGCTTTCTAACAGAAATGCAAGTCCTCCTGGGCTCTGCAAACCACTGAGCAGGAGGAGACCTGCCCTTTGCCTAGTGAGGGCCTCGGCTGGAGCTCATTGGACTGCCATCCTTCATGCCTTTGACATGAGAAAGATTTCAAATGAGCCTCTGAAGTGGTTTTATAATAGAATATTTATTGACAGGAAGAGAGAGCTGTGGCATTAGATTCACTTTAGTTGAACACTCCTTTAAAGCCTTCCAAATTTAATGAAAATTGAAGATTAGTTTTTGCAACCAAAACTTAAAAACGTGTTCTTTATAGAGACATGACTAATTGAGTTTGTAAATAGTAGGTGCTTACTAATAAGGCTGCAGAAGGCCCTATGGAGGAAGGCTGTGAGCAAGTGGGCAGCTTCTGGCTACTTTCCTTATTTATCAGGGATTTTGGCATCCTAGAATTTAAACTATGTTTATTTTGTTTTCGTTTTTGTTTTCTGTTAAAGATGTCAAGAGCTTCAGTTTTTGTCCTTTCCTCCATGCTTTCAAGTTGATGCATGGATGTTTTATCATTATTCTAGTTTGGAGTAATAGAAAAGAGGCTTAAAGATGGGTGCCTCAAAGTCTAGGCCAGGCTGTCATTCACTCTGGAAAGTGTGGATTGTCTTACATGTCACCTCTGTCCTGTCAACATGGCTTTTCTCTTCTCACCCTCACAAGATTCTATTTGTTTCAATCACATTATGGGACAGTGGTGGTGCTGATAGCAGATTGACACTTGGTTCTGGGCCAGTTCTGCTCAGAAATGAGCCTTTTAGGGCCTTCTGCAGAGTGCAGACCGAGGTGTCACCCCTCAGTGACGTCTAATCACTGGCATTGCCCCCATTAGGATGTTAATATATTTTTAGCATATCTGTTTAATTCTTAGAATATGTTGGTATAGATAAAATTTTCTTCTGAATAAGTTTTATTCAGTGGTTGGCTATTTGGCGTTTGTTTTTAAATTGTTCATACTATTCTGTTTTTTCTTAGTGGTAAAACTCAGGTCTTTGAGTGGAGTAATCTCAAAGGTAAATAGGAAAATGGTCTGGGCCGGGCGGTGGTGGTGCACGCCTTTATTCCCAGCACTTGGGAGGCAGAGGCAGGTGGATTTCTGAGTTTGAGGTCAGCCTGGTCTACAGAGTGAGTTCCAGGACAGCCAGGACTATACAGAGAAACCCTGTCTCAAAAACCAAAAAAAAAAAAAAAAGAAAAGAAAGAAAGAAAATGGTCTGGAGATTTTGTTTTTATAGTGAAAACAGTATAAGATCCATTTTTGAGATTTTTTTTTTCAGTTTTGTGATAGACCCTTTATTTTCAAGTTTATTTTTAATGCCTTTACTCAGAATATAATTATATCAGTTCTCCTCTTCCTTTTCCTTTAACCCCTCTTAGGCACCCTCCTCCAAACCCCTTCAACGTCTCCCACTCTCAATTGATAATCTCACTTGCTTTTACATTTGTTAAATTCACACATATATATCTGTATGCACACGGAGATATGAATAGAACCTGCCAAGTGGGTTTTTGTTGTTTGTGTATGTGTGGTTTCAAGGCTGAGCGACTGTATGGAAACTCTTCCAAGGAGATGCTGAGTCTCCTCCCAGCAGGCTACAGTTGCCATAATTCTCTGTGTAGGGTGGAACCTCACATTTTTCCTCTTCCACATTTACATGTCCATTGTAGTACTATTGTTCCTGCCCATGCTTCCCAGCATACTCCCCGGGATTTTGGGAGTTTTCCACCCCTTTTGTAATTCCCTGACTTATAAGATGCAGAAGCTGGGATGTAGTTGTTGGGGTGGGCTCACCACAATCTCTTGATCTCTGCATTGTCATCTGCTCTGCATTGTCACCTGCTATAGTTTTCTGTGACGGCCCTGTCTTCATTTGCTGTAAAGAGAGGCCTTGTTGAGCTTATCTGTGGGCATAAGGATCAGATTTAGAATATAATAAGGAATCATGCTGGCCAAGCAAAGCCACGGTAGAAGATTCATTTTTAAGGTAAGGCTCACGACCTCACTAGCCCCAGAAAGCCGGCTAGGTTTCCAGTGGTGGGCACAATTTCCCTCCTGATGGATGGTCCTTCCACACAGCTGTTGATTGACACTTTCTGCATATGTTGCCATGCTAGTAGTTGTCATAGCTCATATGTGTTGTAGCTGGGTAGTTTAATTGCTTACATCTTTTGGTAACTTGCATAGTATTTTCTGGAATATTTTCATGAAACCTATTCTGAAGGAAAGATATTTTCAAGTCAAATTCAGCTTGAATATTAATATATTGCTTTGAAAGTCACTTGGACTACCCTGATATTCCTCAAAAGGAGTCTTGTGTCTAGCACTAGGGATTTGGTTAGTCTGTGGTTTTCAGGGGGAGTATTAGCAGCCCAAGTGGCTTAAACTTCTCATGTATGCACAAGAAGTATATATATGTATACACACATGTATGTATTGTACATATATAATTCTAGGTAAATATAAAATAATATGATTCCTTGAGGTTTTATCAAGCAATCTTGGCATTTGTCCCCCACCTCTACTTCTCCGTCTGCATTGACCTCCCTTTCCCCTCCCCATTATTGCAATTCCCACTGCATGTCACTTATATCCTGTTCTTCTCTACCAAGGGCCTCCCTACCTAAGGTCTCTATACAGAATTCCTGATGTCTGTGGTTACTTCATCTGTATACTCAATCTGAGGAGTTGAGGAGAGAACCTGTGACATTTGTCTTTATGGGTCTAGGCTACCTCAGTTTTTTACAGTTTATGCATAAAAACCATGGATGGTATGGTGAGATGGGTGGTATTCCTAATTCTTTTTTTTCTTTCATAGGCAACAAAACTCACCTTATAAGTTTATGAAATTTTACTAAAGCACTAAGTCATTTGACTTCACATCTCAAATTCAATTGTATGCATTTAACCTAGCAATATCTCTCACACACAAACATACACAAACACACACATACACACATACCACCACCACTCCCTCCTCCTCCTCCTCCTCCTCCTCCTTCTCCTCCTTCTCCTCCTCCTCCCCCCCTCCACTGCTGAGATGTTGTTGCTTAGGCTCTCTTCTCTTATTAGCATTGGGCAGATTAGTTCTAGAACACAGCCAGGCATTGATGGTGACGGCTAATGACCTTGCTTAGCATTGGAATTTCCTATTCACTAGACAGCAATAGCTCATTCTTTTTAAGCTTAAGCTATAAACACACTAGTGCAATCCATCAGGATTCTTTCTTCAGGGACTATCAAGCAAAGTCGTCTATAGGAGTAGTGTCAGTTCCCAGGCATCTCGTGGGCTCTGCTCAGTATTTATTTTAACAGGTCCTGCTAAGATCCTGTTGTGTGGCTGGCTGAGGGAGGTGCTGTAGACAGAAGCACTCTATGATTGGATCATTGGATTTTAACAGGAGACTGACCATACATGTACCTGCCCAAATGAGCTGACATTCGTTAAATGCTCAGTTCAGACTGACTGAGCATATTAATTGCTTAAAATCTTCCATAGGAAGGAAGGCTTTCTTCCATTTATTTTAAGTATAGAGAGCTAGCTTTATTGTATTTTCTTTCTGCTTTTCTATGTGGGATATGGCGTGTGTGTGATATCACTCTTTGTGTGTATATGTGTGTGTGAGAGAGTGTGTGTGTATAGGTGCAGTGACCAGTGTGTTCACGCATTGATGCTAGAGGCTGACTTGAGGTCTCTTCCTTCGTCATTCTCCACTGTATTTGTTTGAGATAGGCTCTCTCCTAGAAGCTATCATTTTGGCTAGACTAGCTGGCCACAGAACTCTCGGGGATCTGATTGCTCTCCAAAACCCTAGCACAGGTACAAGCTGCCATACCCACTGGGGATCCAACTCACCTCCCTGTGCTTACACTGCATAGTGTTCACCTGCTGAGCTGTCCCTCCAGCCCTTGCTTTATTGTATTTTCTTTTAGTATAACTGGGTTTGGAAGATTTCAGAATATTTAGGTCAACCGTAAGAAGAGACTAATTAGGTGGACTTCACAAATATGCTCATGAACTACTTATTTGATTCTCCTTTTTTTTTTTGTCAGGGGTGAAAGCCTGTCTGGACAGCAAAGTACGCGAGAAGGAAGAAAGGTACGAAGTTCCAGGAGGGCCACAGAGGAGCAGGCTCAACAGAGAGCAGCTGGTATTTTCCTTTTACATACTATTTGTGTGTCTTACGGCTTTGTGTCATTATCATTATCGGGAAAACTTTGCCCTTTCATCCAGTTCAGGTGACTGATTAAAATTTTAATTGTGCTTATTTCAAGCACTTGATTCTGAAAGATGATCACGGTGTGCAGTAAAATCCAGAAGGTAATAATTTCACACTGTTAATGGATTTTTGGCATCTTGAACATTACCATAAAGCTTTCAGATTCTGAGGTAAATCTCAGCTACAGGAAGTAGCTTGAAAGAAGACTTCGAGCTGCTGCTCGGATTTAGTTACCATATGTCTTTATTGCCACATACTGCAGTTTTAATGGACAATATTCCATTATTCTGTTGATAGATGTAACTATAGTAGAAATGACAAAGACACTTTCTAATTGGATCTCTAACCATGACTTCATTATCTGTTGTATACTGACAGTGCATCTCTGGAACCTTAAGGCCACACTCCTACTATGGCTGCCTAGGAGACCTTAGGTGTTGCTTACTTAGGGTTTCCATTGCTATGAAGAGACATCATGACCAAGGCAACTCTAAAAAAGGCAACATTTATTTGGGGCTGGCTTACAGGTTCTGAGGAGCAGTCCATTATCATCATGGCAGGAAGCATGGCAACATGTAGGCAGGCATGGCACTGGAGAAGCTGAGAATTCTATATCTTGTTCAGAAGGCAGACAGAAGACTGGGTCTTCCAGGCAGCTAGGAAGAGGGTCATAAAGTTTACGCCTAGAGTGAACACTTCCTCCAACAAGGCCACACCTCCTAATAATGCCATTCCTTTAGCCAAGCATATTCACACCACCATAGGTATCATGTAGAGACCTGAATGTAGATGAACATAACTGAACGGTATATGGGAAAATATGCTACTCTTACAGTTTAAATCCAGCTTGCTGTCTCTGATACTTACTCTAGATATCTTAAAATCCGGGAGATAAATCCCACCTGTGTGCACAAGCATCTTAATGGAGGGGATTTGATGAAGAGGGTTTTTTTTGTTTGTTTTGTTTTTTGGACAGTATCTCACTGTATAGTCCAGTAGCCTCTCCTGCCTAGCCTTGGTGCCAGGATTATAGCTGTGTACCGCTATGCCCGGTGACAGATTGTTTGTTTTATATCTTTTTTCTTTTTCAGTAGAAAGCATATCTGAAATTTTAAGAGAGTAAAAAGGAATCAGACAGGGGATGAATTTTAAATGAAAAAAAATCATAAATAAGAAACTCCTATTTTCCTAAGTATGTTTCCTGATCCAGTTAGTTTGATTGAAGGACAGTTTATGCCAGCACCTCATTAGGAAGCTTCTTTCTAACACATGACTATTGTTTTTATGTTCTTCATTCATAGACAGTGTTTTAAAATATTTTGATCTACTTTTAACAATTATTCTCTTGTTATTTCAGTTGCCAAAGCTGTTTGATGGATGCTACTTCTTTTTGGGAGGAAACTTCAAACATCACCCAAAGGATGACCTCCTGAAGCTCATTGCAGCAGCAGGAGGCAAAGTCCTCAGTAGAAAGCCCAAGGCAGACAGCGATGTGACTCAGACCATCAACACAGTTGCATACCATGCCAAGCCTGATTCTGATCAGCGCTTCTGTACGCAATACATCGTCTATGAAGATCTGTTTAACTGTCACCCAGAGAGGATTCGGCAGGGCAAAGTCTGGATGGCTCCTTCCACCTGGCTTATCAGCTGTATAATGGCCTTTGAATTGCTTCCTCTTGACAGCTGAGTGTCATACCAGGTGAACAGTTTAAGTTGAACATGCATGGTTTGTGAGAACACAGCCATTGTGATATGTTTGATCATTCATGGTTTTATGGATAGGTAGAACCATTCATATTTCCTCCCCCTTCGAATTGCAAAATAAAACAATTGATAGTAGATTAGGAATTCATTTAGATGCCTAAACAGCTTTTAAGTTTTTTT
>NW_022196896.1:97017788-97052691 GCF_008632895.1 Mastomys coucha | reverse complement strand
TCTATTGAGGGTGAGGGCTGTAACTCAAGTGTTAGGGTCGTCATCACCCACCTGAGGCACAGGTGCCACACTAGGAACTTATTTTACATGTGGCCTGTGGTTTTTGATTGATCATGTTTTTCAACTTTATCAACATCTGTCGAAGATTAATAAGTGAGATAGCATCAAATTGCTTGTTAAATCTACATGGTCTCTTACTAATTTAGCATCCTTTAGTAAACAGAATATCATCATATGATTTATTCTGCCCTTTTTATAATGATATAGAGCATTTATGTAAATGTGCCAGTGTAGGCGAAAAGCTCTATCTGGAGTTATCCTTTTCTTATGTTATATTTTAGCTTCTTGTATTTTCTTGGCTTTCCATTGTGTTTATTCATATAAAAATAATCTTGTGTAGCATTAGGAAATCATGATCGGAAGCACTGAATGTTAGCAGTAAAATGAGCAGTGAGCTTGTGTGGGCTCTTACCGTGCACATTTGCTGTCTGTCTGCTGTGTGCTTGTGCACACCTATTTTCTGCAACTTATTTTAGCGTCACTGTTTCTTAGAAGGCCTTGCCAGTTTAGAACATTGTCAAATGTCAACTCATTGGATTAGAAGCAATCTGGTTTTAGTAAATCTTTCTGAAAATTACTAAAATAAGTCCCTGAAGGCTTTAATCCCTTCCCCATTCCCTCCCTCCCTTTTCCTCTCTTCTTTCCTCCCTTTTATTTGTGATACCGGGTATGGAAGTCAGGATCTTGTGCATGACAGGCAGTTACCTACTACAGAACTATATCCAACTTTGAGACAGTCTTGCTAAGTTAGCTAGGCTGGCCCTGATCTCACCCAGCTTTAATTTTTTAATATAGCCTCTAGGTTGGTGGGTAGGCAAAAGTTAGAGATTGCTTGATTTATAACATTTTTACCAAATCCTACACAACCCCTGTTGCAGGAAATAAGGAAGTGGAAGTGAGAAGAGCTTGATATACAAGCAGCCACAGCAGGGAAGTAGGACACGCCCTGAGCATGTGCACATTGGCGCTCACACAGCCTGTTCTGTAGGTTCTCATTGTGAGCGGACAGGGTCTATACTTTTAACCAGTCTTAAAGCAGAGGATTCCTTGATGCATCATTCCAGAAGCTAACGTGTTGTCAGCACTATGGTTTGCAGGAGGTGCTAAGAGAACCATCAGTTTCCTTTTTAGGAGAACAGGGCAGCTTGACAAGCACCAGGTGGAATTGCCCCAGCTAGGAACAACAGGAGGCTGGGAAGCCAGTCATCTCAAGATCTACTTACTAGCTGGGCGGTGGTAGCACACGCCTTTAATCCTAGCACTTTGGAGGCAGAGGCAGGCGTATTTCTGAGTTTGAGGCCAGCCTGGTCTACAGAGTGAGTTCCAGGACAGCCAGGGCTACACAGAGAAACCCTGTCTCAAAAAAAAAAATTGAAAGTGCACCTTGCATAAATCCTTCTTTGACATTCTATTTTTTCATGCCAATAGGTATGTTAACATGTTTTTCCCCATGCTGGCTTCCTAGGGTCAATAGTTATGACACTCTAAGGTCTTGTCTGTGTTTGACACACAGTTCCTTCTGAATCTGGGGGGTGGATGAAAGGGTGACATGTAGATTAAGCCATTTAGGATATAGGGTTTGTTTTCTCTGTACTTCGCACACATGCTGAGCTCCTTCCTATTGCACCTGGTGTCTCACCCCAGCTCAGGGTTCCATCCTCTTTGCTGTTGAAGCCTTCAGGTTCCTGTTCATGTTTAATCTCTTGTCTCACCTCTTCTCTTGTTTTCCCCTCTTTTCTGCTTATAGTCTCAGAATAATGCACAAAAGCACAGGTTGAGCTACACTGAAACTCCCTCCCCCTTCCCCTCCTCCTTCTCTTCTCTGAATGCCAGGGAGAACACAGTTGAAGGAGAAGAGCAGTCACAATGACCAACTCTAAAGACAAAAGGCTTGCTCCAGAAGACCTTAGGGTTATGTATCCAGTTATATGAACAACTTCACTGAGTAGGGCTGAGATGTCGCAGATGTCCTGTAGGGTGGCTCTTCAGGGCTACATCAGGGAGGTAAGGATGGAGTGCACATGGGAGACATCTTTGGCCTGCTCCCTGGGCTTAGGGTTAAAGTTTCACAGTTGCGCATCCTCTTTAGGGACAACTCATTAGTGTCCTCACAACGAACGGCTTGTGCTGCCCCGCTATTTGCCTTAGTTTTCTGGAGCTGCTCACTATCTCACTAACTACCCTTCTAGCTCCTTTATTGCTTTCTTTCCACACTGCTTCTTGCTGCCAAGATTTGGCATCAAGGGCTTCCAAGTGCTCTGTTTGCTCCTCTCCATTTATGGATACTCCAGTCTCTGATTGCAGTAGACCCACTTCTGAGATAGCTGCATAACTGTCTGTTGGCCCATTACTCTCCCAGTAGTATTCGCCATTTTCCCTCCATCAGCAGCGTTGGTAGTTGGTTTATGTTAGTTTTTAACACTTGAGGCTGTGCTTTCTTCTATAGAAATGTTTATAATTTTTATTTTTTCCTAATGGATTTAAACTTATAAGTCATTAAAACTATTTGTGCTTGTATCTATCTGTATCTTCTATAAAAATGACTTATTTTGATATTGAAGAATGAGACTCAGCCTGACTTGTGAAGAAGTCTTCCAGCTGTGGTTTTTGTGTGGCTCCACAAAGTCACGTCCATCCATAAATGTAAGCATTGTTGATATCCAAGCTCTTAGGCCTCCACACTGCACTGATGGACCTTAACAGGGGCCTGGCTTATCCACTTTGGGCATGGTGCCACAAAAAAGGCTGTCCCAGCCTGATTTCCCAGGCACATTTCACACATCCACAAAGGAGGAAACCTAAGAGGACCTTGTTTCTAACCTTGGTTCATACATTGTGAGACACATTGAGGTGAGGGGTGCTCACTTACCTGCTGGCTACAGTAATATGACCTAGATAAGGTGCTGTGAGTGGGCTCTGAAGATCTTTTTCTGGATTTCACTTAGCTTTGGATGTTTCAGAAATGGTGTTTATAAGTACAAGGTAGTTACAGTAGACATTTTGAAAAAAATAAGAGGAGATGGGGTGGAGAGATGGCTCATGGGTTCAGAACCCTGGCTGCTTTTGCAAAGGCTCTAGAAACAATTCCTAGTACCTGCATGGAAACTTCCAACTGTCTATAACTGCAGTTCCATAGGATCTGATGCCTTCTGGCCTCTGCAGCCATTTGCAACATTCTACTCATGTGGATCACAGACATGTGTATTCAGGCAAATGTTTTTAAAAATCTTAAATTTAGGAAAA
The DNA here is from genome assembly GCF_008632895.1 of Mastomys coucha. Taxonomy (NCBI): domain Eukaryota; kingdom Metazoa; phylum Chordata; class Mammalia; order Rodentia; family Muridae; genus Mastomys; species Mastomys coucha. The sequence continues at coordinate 97,049,388 of NW_022196896.1, read as the reverse complement.
ATTTGTCCTAAATCTAAGATTTGTAAACTAAGTTTTATGTGACTTTTTATAGTACTAAAAAAAACTTGAGATTGTTGTAAGAGCCATGTACATGATCCACTCACCACAGTCAGTCCTGGCCACTCTAATATATTTACATTTATATTTGGCATTTGGAAATATAGAGTTAACTTTTCTCTTCTAAGCATGCATTTGGTCTATCCTCATTATCACTGGGGATTCGTTCCCAAGAAACCCTTTGGAAACTGAAATCTACAGATGGTCAAGTGCATTACAGAAAATGATGTTATGATGTAATATTTGGATGTAGCCCATGTGTGTTCTTATATTCTTTAAGTTGATTTTTAGACTGGCTACCGTGCCAATATAATAGAAGTACCATGAAAATACTGTTAGAGAATAATGTCAGGAAAGAAAAGGAAAAAAACGTATAGAACAGGTGGAATGTTTTTTCTAAATGTTTTGGATCTCTTAAGTTATGCATACAGAACCCACAAATATGGAAAACTGACAATAGCTATCATAATTAGGGTATTAACTTTGTATATAAAATTCCCTCTATTGCATATAAAATTTCAAATGGTTACAATCATCTACCAATAGGCTGTATCATTATTTAATTTAGTCTCTATGATTGGCTATCTGGACTGTTTCTTCATAAATCAGTTAAAATATTTTCCAGTCAATTTTTATGGAGAAAGTATTTTCAGTATGTCAAAGTAAGTCAGCATCTTTACAGAGCACACTGCACATCCTTCACTTTTCAATTAGATGCTGAAGTTAGGCTTAAGGCATTAAAATGAGCTTGACTGATTACTATGTTACCAGTTGATTAGATTTGGGGTATAAGACTCAGGACATTATAGCTTTTACGGGGTATAGGTGTAGGGGTAGGTTCATCCTTTTTAATCATTTGAGATGACCTTGCTTGTTTGGAATTTGTGTTGGATACAGGCATGGGAACACCAGAAGCTTGTCCAAAGTCATGCCACTCACTAGGGGCAGGCTCTGCACAGCTGCCTATTAAAATAGCATTTGCTAGAGGAGTCTGTGGGCTGACAGATTTCTATGGGATTACGGACTGGACTGGGACAATGAGAAACAGAAATGGTATTCCACATTTGCTGCTACCTCCTCTACCCCAGCAAGCATTGATCATCATGCTTTGGTTTAGAGACCAAACTGATGTCAAAATCTCTCAACTCTCTCTTTATACATCTGCAGCTAACTGGTCAACTTGAATTATTAACTGGAACTTAACAATCTAAACCATTGCTCCTCAACCCTCCTGATGCTGCCAGACTTTTAATACAGTTCCTTCCTCATCTTGTGTGGTTCTCAACCATAAACATTTTTGTTGCTACTTTATAACTGTCTTTGCTACTGTTATGAATGGTAATGTAAACATCTGATGTGGAGGATATTTGATATATAACCCTTGTGAAACCCACACATTAAAAACCACTGATCTAACCTAATGCATGTTAAACAAAATCAAACAGTACAACTGAAATAGCTTAGCTGAATGTAATCAGCATTCAATATATTCATCTATAAAAACTTTTAAAAATATGTTAATTAAAATACTCTGTGTTTACATTGATATTGCTTTCTTCATATTGAAATAAATAAAAAATAATTAAAAAAATTGACAGCAGGTTGTAGTTCATTCCTTTAATGCCACCACTAAGGATACAAGAAGTAGGTGGATCTGAGTTTAGAAGTTTGCCAGACAGATTCATGTTGTGAATTCTAGGTCAGATAGGGTTGTATAGTGAGACCGTGTCTCAAAAACAGAAAACAAGCAACAGCAAAGTAGCCAGGGAGGTGAATCACTTGTCATGCAAGCCACAGCACACGAGTTTGTGCCCTAGAATCCACACGATGGAAGAGAGCCCGCTCTACTGCTGGATGCGGATCATGGTAAGTATGTACCCGCACAGGAAATAAATAAAAATGTAAAACAATTGAAAGCTTGACTCCAGTCAAGAACTAAGTGGCTCTCTCATTTCAAAGTGGCTCTTGTGGGGGCAATAGGATAAGTCTACACATGTGCCCACAGATACCCTCAAAAGTTTTCTGGTGAGAACAGGAAGAGGTGGTTGACAGAAGCTGCCCAGGTGCTTTTGTGCCTGTGGTTCCCATGGTTGCAAGCTGCCACTTTAGCACCATTTACTTTTGGAATTACCTATAACATGATGCCCAATTTACAAGTTGTATCTTCCATTCAGGCACCTATGGGAACACGAAATTGTGTCTGTGTATCCATGCACATGCCCACACATGTCTCTCTGAACATAACCAAATATGTGTGCGTCTGATTCCCCAGGATACACACTTCTGAAACAAAGCTCCCCGGAATGTGCAGTAGAATATGATGCTGTGCTTTCAAGTCTTTGTCATTGTCATTCCCATGGCAGCATTTCTCTTCCCATTGGAGTCCTGAACCTGATGGTAAATCCAGATTGTTTTCCTAGCCATGGAAGTACTTATCAGCATGTGATCAGCATGTGAAAGGATGAATTCTTGGAAGTCTGCAGAGTTGTTTGTTAGTCTGTTGCCCTTTGCCCCCATGTGTGATGGAAACATAATGGGCTCATAATTGACTTTCAGTAAGTATTCTTAGCTTAATGCAGAGATTCACATGTGATTATACCTAGGCATTTCATCCATTCCCTTAAAAATATAAACCTGGGTTTTAGAGTTTAAAAGGAGATTGGAAAAGAATCTTACACTGATTCGATGAACAATCCATGCATTAATTCATCGAGTATTTATTGAGCATCCACTGGGTGCCAGGCCTCAAATAAGTCCTGGTTATTGTTTCCTAGGCTGGGTTCCTTGCATTCTAGTGAAGAACCAAGGGAACCCGTATGACTGCACAGGTTTTGGTCTTGGCAAGACAGCACCTTGTCCTGTGTAGGAGGAACACCTTGGAAACCCACACTTATTGTTGTGTTAGGACAACAATCTGCCTTGGTAAAGGAACTAACTAACCAGTGTTTGCTCCGGACATTATCAGGGTTTCTTTGGAAAAGGATAAAGGCGTGCCTTAGAAAGAAGTAAGTGGTCATCCTGGAGGCTTTGGGAGGTCTGTCCATAGAAGTTGTCTAAGTATTTAGATAAGAACACATAAATTCTTTTGTTTTAGTCCCCTTGAAATGATTCTTTAGTCTTTTGTAGGAGACTAATTCAAGTTAAATGACAAATGCTATTTGCTCAAACAGTAAGATCTATTCAGGGACATTAGAAACACATCGTTTGTATATTCATTCTGACTTTCTATGAATCCATATATGGTTATTAGATGGGACAGTTGGCTTTTTCTAGTGTCAGAAAGTTTTTTTTTTTTATTTTATGTATATGAGTAGACTGTAGCTGTACAGATGGTTATGAGCCATCATGTGGTTGCTGGGAATTGAACTCAGGACCTCTGCTCATTCCAGTCCCTCTCACTCTGGCCCAAAGATTTATTTATTATTATATGTAAGCACACTGTAGCTGCCTTCAGACACACACACATGGTTGTGAGCCACCATGTGGTTGCTGGGATTTGAACTGAAGACCTCCAGAAGAGCAGTCAGTGCTCTTAACCGCTGAGCCATCTCTCGAGCTCAGAAAGTTATTTTTTGTTTTGTTTTGTTTTGTTTTTATGTTGGAGTTTGAAGGTGTTCGGGTTTGAAGAATTTATTTTGTAGCAAAATGATTTTGTACACATTGAAAATGGTTCAAAAGTGCTTACAGATTTAGACTGGGTTACGGGAAGGAGCTAACAGTTTTAATCTAAAACCATGCTTCCTGCTTCTCTTGAAACCTCTGTCTCCAAACAGCCATTCTGTACTATTTTGGTATTTACCTCCCATATGTGAAATCTGTCCTGGGTTGTTTTTTTGGAGTTGTGGTTTTAGTTTAGCCATTGATTTTTCTGTTCTAGTATACAACGTTCTGAAAACTCAAGATTCCTTCTCGCCTTCTTCCCAACAGGTCATTTATATCTCTGTGGCATTTTTACCCAGATCCCTGGAAACATTTATAGTTCAGGTTATTTGCAATGAATGCATTTCATTTGGGAGATTAACTTTTTGTGTGTCTCTTGAACGTCTGTTACTTTTAAAAAAATCCATTTGAAAACTTGGGTCTAGATCTTAGATAACTTTTTGGATCTTTGTAAGAAGCCTCATAATATAAAATTTTCATCAAGGCAAACCTGTTGCTATAATAACCTAGGTTTAGTTTGTCCTGTCCTGGAAATGTGTCTTCTGGAGCCTTCTGTCCCATAGAGACTGAATATGCTATCCTGTCCTTCATGCTGTGAGCTCTTACCAGGTCCTGGGAGCCCATTGAATTTCCTGTTATTATCTAGTTCATGTCTTTATTATTTATTTATTTATTTTTGGAATTTATCCTTCAGTATTTTCATCAGAAAGATTGTAATCAGTAAATATTTGCTCTGTAAAAGTTTTCTAGTTCTGAGAGTTTCATTTGTGAGTACTGCATTTCTATTCTCCTATCACAGCATGACTGTCGGGCCTCAGATAATTCCAAGAGGCAGTTGCTTCCCTTCAAGTGAAGCTTTGTGGGCTGAGTCAATGGACTTGTCTGGTGCTCTTGGCAGATACGATTGAACACTGCAGATATGGCTAGCTATTGTCTGTTATGTTGAGTGCCATATCCAGTTGTTGAGATGCCATTTATGTTTCCAGGTAGAGAAGCGAGCCACGCCTTTGGTATCCCTTTCCATTTTTCCGAAAACCCAAAGTCATTACCGTCTCTGTCTACTTAACGGTGCTTTAGTGTCCTGCCATTTAGGAGTGATAGCACAGTCTTAAAATGAGTTAGCCTAGCCTTTTGAAAGTAATATTTGCAAAAAACCAAGCAAAGATGGTCAGGTGGGTCTCGGGACAAATTGCCTGCAAACCCTTTTTACCCCAAATGACACATGAGACTATGAGTTGGAATTTCTTGGTTTATTTCCTGGCCAGAAAATGCTGGTGATTCTCACTGAAGTATCCCACATACAAAAAAAATGCCAGTGTTTCCATGGTTCATCTTGTCAACAGCAAGCCTTTCTGTCTCATGTTTCCTGACAGGCATTTGCTTTTAGGCAGTACTGGCACGGCAGAGAATTTTAAATCTTAATTATAATCTAGGTCATATTCACAAGAGGTCAGCTAAAGTGCGTATACACGCCATCTGGGTGTAGGGATGTGATGGGGACTTAAAAAGCATATGAAAAGAAGTTACTGCTTAAGAGGGCCTCAGAGAAGGCTGTATTAGTGACGACTTGGACATTCTAGGGGATGAAGAGTTAAGCAGAAGACCAGCTAACCTTCAAAGGAGGGAGACTGGAAATGAATTGAAATGGATACATTGGTTTATGTCTGATGCGACTGTAATTTCTTGGGAACCATCAGATAGGCTCTTTGCTTTACTCAATGATAAGTTTGTGTTTTTGTGTGTTCCCTCTAAGAACATATAAGCATTTAAATTTCAGTATATCTCTATCCTGCTGGAGTTAGGAGCAGTAAACCACTTTGCCTGTTTTGAGTAATAAATAATGCACAGGAATAACATTCAGATGGTTACCTCTGGGGAATATTGTAAAAATTATACACTGATTTTTGATGAATGCCATAGAGAAGAACAGGGGATTTAAGAGATGGGGTCCTTGTTGCTGAGCTCCTCAACCTGTGCTATGTGTCAGGGAATGCTGCATTCCCCTTAATTTTACTTTCCTCTCCGTCTTGTTCTTAGCTATTGCTAACTTTGTTTATTTTGATCTTTCCCTTACATGTGTTTCTGCCTCTGTCCTTATCTTACATGTTGATCAGAAGACTGGCTGCATGGTCTGTGGCTTGTTACTTGTTTTTGTTTCTCAAAGACTTCCATTTACCCTGCTACAACCACCCCTTTGCTGTTTCTAGCCCTGGTTGGTTGTTAATAGTATTTCAAATTCTGAACTTACATACTCTTTCATTATTTTCTGGCTTTGCCATCCCAGAGCAAGGAAATGTGCCATTGGATTCTTGGAGTTCCCCACATTTATAAAGCCACCAGGTCACCTTCCTTTAGGAGTGGAACATACCTGTTTTATGTGCCATTTCTTAGTCCCCTTATTTTCTTTGCACTACTGTCCAAATAGGACTTCAACATTTACTCAATATTGCTTTCAAAGTTACCAAAATGTGTATTTTCAAGATTTGGTGTGAGTTTTGGCTTTTAGTAAACCAGCTGAGACCTAATGACATAAATCTCTTAAGTCAAGACCATGCAGTACTGCCAGCAAGGAGGTGCCTTGTCCCATGGCTGCTGGGTCAGGCAATGGTTGCTCATTTCATGTGTGATTCTTAAAATTGCCAGCCTTCTCTTCCTCAGGACTACTTTTGGCCCACTTAGACCATGAGAAAATGGGGCTCAACGAGTTTGATAACTTGACCAAGGTCATGAGCTGCCCTTACTCTTTCTAGGAGTTGAGCCTAGTTCCTCTGACCCAAGAGCACCAATTTTTTTTTTTTTAGAAAATATATTGAATTTTATTAATATTCTGTAGACAGCCTGAAATGTTAATCTCCACCCCTACCTATAAGACCTTCATTATCATGTACAAGGTGTATTTACCCTTTAACCAAAGAATTTTTGAACAACTCTGTAGAGTCTCCAGTTTACATACCCTATAAAATATCACTTGCATTTACAAAATTCATATTTTTATATTGTTGGCAACTTTTAATGGTCTGTGTATACATTTTATATATAAATATTCATGCTTTTGGCATTACCATCCAAGCACACATTTTGAAGATGATATCTGATAACTGAAGAAAACTGTTGGTTGAACATCTTTTTTTTTTCCTACTTTTTTCTATTAGACATTTCCTTTATTTACATTTCAAATATTCTCCTTCCTGGTTTTCTGTCTGGGGGAGGGGAACCTATTCCCTCCCTCCTCCCCCTGCTCACCCACCCACTCACTCCTGCTTCCTGGCCCTGGCATTCCCCTACACTGGGGCATAGAGCCTTCACAGGACCAAGGGCCTCTCCTCCCATTGATGACCAACTAGGCCATCCACTGCCACATATGCAGCTGGAGCCATGAGTCCCACCATGTGTGCTCTTTGGTTGGTGGTTTAGTGTCTGGGAGGTCTGGAGACACTGGTTAGATCATATTGTTGTTCCTCCTATGGACCTGTGAACCCCTTCAGCTCCTTGGGTCAAGAACCCCAAATATTAACCACTTGCTTTTATCATCCATAGTAATTTCCTATCAAAGAAACTTTAGAGGACAAGAAGGAGAAACAGTCCTGAAGACCTGAGCACACTGAAAGAAAATCTAGAGGAATGAACTTTAAGAGGCAGCGTGGAAGAGGCAGCCTACACAGACACACGCCATAGTGTTTAGTGATGGGCCAGCTTTAAGTTAAGACTTGTCATTTGAATGATTATGGCAAGGAAGTTCATACCTGGTATTCAGTTTTCTCTTCTGTATAAAGATGGTAATGACATCTCTTAGGACCATGAAGAATAATTGGAAACTTACAAAGTACTTGTCTAGAGAGAACAATCAGTAACACGGTACATATCTCACAAGTTAGGCAGTCACGTGTTCTAAAGGCTACAGCACAAACAGTAGAGGATTTTTTTTTCTTATGCAGATCGAAGTCTAGAGAATAGTGGCATTGCTGGTCCAGACGTGCATTAAAACTATTTGTCTTAGGGTTTCATTGCTGTCAAGAGACACCAGGACCAAGGCGACTGGCAGCTCTTAGGAAACATTTAATCGGGGCTGGCTTACAATTTCAGAGATTCCATTGTAGAAAGCATGGCAGCAGGAAGGCAGGCAGGCAGGTGCAGAAGGAGCTGAGAGATCTACATCTTGATCCACAGGCAGCAGAATGGTGCTGACTTCAGCACCGGGCAGAGCTTGAGCATATATGTGACCTTAAAGCCCGCCCCAGTGACACACTTCCTCCAAAAAGTCCATGCCTACTCCAACAAGGCCACACCTCCCAAAAGTGCCACTTCACATGTAAATCTCTGGAGGGGTGGGGTACACCTATTCAAATCACCACTCTATTCTGCATTTAGACAGAATGAGGGGAGGAGAGTAAATGAGCTCTATCAGCCACACCCAACAATTGCTTTGTTTTATTGCCCAGAAAGTCACATGAGCATCCCATCTGCCAAGTGTTGACTGACAACAAAATTAGCATGGAAGGCTGGCATATGTGTGTGTATACTGTGACTAAATGTGTATTATACACCTAAGGAAGCAGCAACATACACACACAAAATGGCGGAACAGAGTGGCCTACTGCCAGGAACAAACAAAATTAGCTGCATGGCAGGCAGCAGCTAATTCAGGCAGAGTAGATTGGAGAGAATGAAACGACGTACATTCTATGTACATTACAACAACTAAGATGGATAATGGGAGTTTGACCCTTTTAAAATAATGACAGGATGTTTGTTGAAAAGATCACATTCATATCTTAAGTTGGACTGATAGCCCAAAGCCCTGGTTGGGGGTTGGTCAGCACAGAGATTCATGGCTTGTTACTTTATTCTTTAACTGGATGAACACACATGAAGTAAGTAGATTAGACAATAATATAGAAGTTTTTTTTTTTTTTTCTCAACTTAGTCTATGGGAAAAACAATCACAAACCACAGAAATATTCACTCAATAGAAAGTGGTTGGCGCCCTACTCTTGCTTATAAAGACAAGATCTCCGTTAGGATGATGGACCACGTGTCATTGGCTTAGGGTGTGGAAATCATTGTGAGGAACTCCTTTACCAACCCACAGCAGTCTGGATGCTTTCTGGAGGGAGTGTTTAGGGGTATCTTTAACACTGAGATGAGCTCATGGCTTACTTGGCATTTGCTTTGTAAATGATTGATTGGTAATGAAAAATGGACTTTCAAAGACCAGGCTCCATTATTCCAACCAAATCTATGATCAAAGGTTAATTTAACCTTGAAAACACACAACACACATGCACACACACACACACACACACACACACACACACACACACACAGAGAGAGAGAGAGAGAGAGAGAGAGAGAGAGAGAAAGAAAGAGAGAGAGAGAGATATTTATACCATTTTGTGTCTTTTTGTTTGGCTAAATCAGCTTCCTATGAAGACAAATACAGATTAGTTATTTCAAGTCCGTTTCCTAAGACTGGGATAAAGGAGTGACCATTCTACATAGCAAGATGATTTTTTTTTTAAAGTTACACTAAAATATCCATATTTAGTAGCAAAGAAGATAATGTCAGGTGAGTGAATTTCAAAACCAGCTAAGGCTAGGAAGATAGCTAAGTAGGAAGAGTTCTTGCCATTTGAGCACAAGCAGCTGAGTCTGGTGCCCAGAACCCAGGCTATTGTTTTATTTTTAAAGATGAATGTGGTGGCATGTGCTTGGAATTCCTGCACAGTGGACATGAAGAGAAAGGAATTCTTGGGTCTCCCTGGCCAACCAGCTTAGCCCAATAGTGAATCTGTAGCAATGATTGACCCTGTCTCAAGACAAACAAACAAAAAAACAAAATAAAACCAAAGTGGACATCACCCGTGGAACAATTCCCAAATGTGACATCCTGGCACAGTCCATGTTCACTGCTTACAGTGAATACTTTATAATACAGGGAAGTAGGTGGTTGAGAGGACACTGGTGACTGATCCTCTCTTTAAAACACAGATATAACATAATTTCAGTGTGCCAGGTCTTAGTTAGGTGTGGTGGTCCACAATATTTATCCTAGCTCTTGGAAGGCACAGGCAGGAGGGTCAAGAGCTGGAGGGCAGCCTGGGTCTATAGCGCGGGGCAGCCTGGGTCTATAGTGCGATCTTATCTCAAAAAGGAGGGGTTGGTGATAAGGGGAGGTTGAGGTGTGTGTGTGTGTGTGTTATTTCAAGTCTTATATTTTTACCATTTTATAAGATCAGCATTTTTCCTTCCAGTTTAAATTTTTAAAAAAAAAAAGTGGTGGTGGTGGTGGTGGGAAGAGACCAAGATTTGTTTCATCTAATAAAAAGCATTCAAAAATTTGAGGAGCATTTTAAAGGCCAGGCTGCCTTTGGATTTTCCTACAAGCCCAGAACCGGAGTCTTGAAGGTTGTAGGTTCTTTTTGCTGTTGTCCTTGGATGAAGGTAGGCACACTTGGCCCTGCCATTCAGAGTAGAGCCCCCTTCACGGTGGCAGTGATTGAGTGCTGGCTTTGGTTGCTGGGTTTTGCCATTATAAACGTAAGAGCTGCTGCAGTTGAGCCCCTGATATTTATGTAGATGTGCTCTCTACAGCAGGGCAGATTGTGCTATACCTAATTTCAAATCACTGCTAGGCATGATTGGGCCCGTACAATGTTTCTCAATTTCTTGGAGCTTTGCTACATATTTCTGTCACATAAAAGTCAAGGATATATTAAATTAAATCTCTGTCTCCTGGTAATGAGATCTGTGACTGCCACTCAGAGAGCACATTCCCACATCCAAGGCTTTGAGAAGTCAAGTATTACTGTCTCTATCAGAATAAATTCAAGCATTCCTGAACAAGGGTTCAAATTTCATGTTTTGCCCGACATTTATATTTATCTTATATATTTGGAACTCGGCATTGAAAACACTGTTTTGTTTTCCTCTTGCCTTGTGTGTCACTGCCAATGATGGGGACTCAGAAATCAGAGTTTAGTCAGCGATATTGTTGATTCATGAGGCAGAATATTATGCATTTTCCTCTTTTGTAGAAGTATCAGTTCAGCAGAGAAGGTGGTTGTAAAATATTTATTTTTTTCTGAGTAAACTAAGCAGACATGAATCGGGACACATGGGAAAGAAATATATGTTCTTCCAAAACAGGTTTTGCAAAGGTGTTTTATGACAATAACCACACTTTATGTCCCTGTCCTTTATAATATTCTGAAATTTCTAATGCAACATAAAATACATTTACACGTCCCCTTTAAAGACAGCAGTTGGAGGTTCTGCGATCAATCTCTTGGTATGGTGTATTGTGTGATTAGAAGCCAACTGGCACCAGCAGCACGTCATGCTCAGTGTCTGAGGTGCTAGGGTGAGGCCCACTGCTCTCACCCAGACCTTTCGGAGACTTGTTCTTGCTCTTTCTGTCTTTCTCGCTCTGCCTCTCTCTCCTGTGATATATCTGTGCTTACATGCTTGTATGCATTTATAGTGTGTATATGCCACCGTGTGTGTATGTATGTGAGTGTGTGTCTAGTTTTGTTTTTTGTTTTTGTTTTGTTTTGTTTTTTTGTTTTTGTTTTGAGACAGTCTCTCTATGTAGTCTTGCCTGGCCTAGAATTCACAGAGATCAGCCTGCTTCTGCTTATTTAAGAATTAAATGTGTAGGGATTAAAGGCATGATAGCCCACTATCATTCCTGACCCTACTTTTGTAACTGGATCTCTTATTGAACCTGGAACTTGTCAATTTGTCTAGGCTTTCTGGCCATCAAGCCCAAGGGATCCTCCTGTCTCCACATCCCCAGTGCTGGGATTACAGGCAGCGCTGTCATGCCTGGCTTTTTGTGTATGTGTTGGGAGTCAAACTCAGGCCCTCAGACTAATACAGCAATCACTAATGCCTGAGCCATCTTCCCATCCCAAAGTGCCTTGCTTTCCTGATTATTCTTAATACACACTAATTGTAGAAATAATCTGAATTATCTACAGTCTCATGATTAGGAAACTGTACTATTCACCAATACCCTACAAAGCCATTGGCACTGTTCCCTGAAGTCTACACTAATGAGGGTGATCAGAAGATAAGCATTTTAACTGGGAATCTTTACTCCTTTGGGACTTTTTTTCCCTGCATCTTTGCTGTCTCTCTCCTAAGTTTTGATGTATAAAAATTCTAGAATACTTCTTGCTATCTATCCTCTCCCCCTTTACAAATAGGGGTCTTTAATTAGTCATGTGTGGTTATTTGTGTGAAGTAAGATGACACACATGAAACTAGTTAGATTCCTCCATGAGGCATATGACATACTGCCCATTATAAATTCCGACTAAGTTGAAAAACCAAACCAAACCAACCAACAAAACAAACAAAAAACAAAAAAAACCCCCACCTACAGTGGATAGATGTGTATGATGAAGGCAAACCAATTCTCAGCTATCAAGAGAACAGGAAAAGATTTTGGCAGCACTGCTATGAGTCTGATATATTGGATGCAGATAGCCCTTCTAGAAGCTCACTAGGCCAATATCTAAATTTCTAATAATTACAATGTTACTGTCAGAATATTCTCAAGCTATGTTGCAAGTATTCAATAGATGTAGGTTAAATCAATAATATCTTTAATAAATTCCTTGCACTATGAAAAACCTTGGAATATTTTTGGCATATAGGAAATATTACAGGCTGAATATCTTCAGGCTGTACTTTCTCCTGCTTTCATGTGATTTCATGGTAGTAATTGGTTTCTTGAGAGATTGTTTACATTCTTGAACAAGGAGAAACTTAGATGTAGATTCTTGTTATCTTAAACCTTGTAATATATTTTTCCTTCCTAGAATATAGAGAACATTTTCCTGAGTATCCTCACGGTGGTGATTTGAATATATGCTTTGCCCATGAGAAGCGGCACCATCAGGGAGGTGTGGCCTTGTTGGAGGAAGTGAGTCACTGTGGGGCTGGACTTTGAGGTCCTATGCTCAAACTCCACCCACTGCAGAGGAGAGTCATTTCCTGACTGCCTGCAGATCAAGATAGCTCTTTCTCTTCCTCTTTCTCTCAGCTCTTTCTCCAGCACCATGTCTGCCTGTGTGCTGCCACGCTTCCTGTCATGATGATAACGGACTAAACCACTGAAAGTGTAAGCCACCTCCAATTAAATGTATGCCTTTATAAGAGTTGCCATGGAAACCCTAACTCAAACACTCATAATCATATACTCCATAGTATAAGCATCACAAACATGATTAATCTTTGTGTTAGAGTCTTTATCATTCATGAATTCCTGGTCATCTTTACAAATGAGGAGGAGGGACTTTAAATGGCATAGACTAATGAGTTCACAAAGTAAACACACAGGAAAGATCTTCCAAAGCTGTCTACAGTCTGAGGTTTTGTTGTTTTTATTGTGGCAAAAAAATACTTGAACTCCAAATATGTCTCTGAACTTATAAACCTCCAAAAGCTACACAATGGTACAGGAAATGTGTTTTGAAAAGTAGTCAGAAATCAAAGGTCAATTCAGTATGACTAACAAAGTGAGGGATTACCAAAAGTGGTTTTCTTTTTCTTACTTTTTTATATTGAAGGAAAACATTTTATCTGTAAATGTCATTCCCTTAAAATGTTCAAAATAATTTCCAAAAGCATAAATATTTTATTGAAAATTTTACATTGTTTATCCAAAAGTCTTCATTCTTTATACCTCATTTACTTTTGACATTATAAATGTATATGTCTTGGAAAACATCATGTTATTCAATAAATATTTACGTAATGACTGGGTCTGCTTCTAGTAAAGGCAATGTGAATTCAAAGATGATTGAGGAGGAGAAATTCGTATTTCCTGATGATTTAATAAGCCTAAATATTATTTCAAAATGACAACAAATATTATAAGTCAAAGTTAGAAGAAACCAAATTGTATTTTATTACTCTCGAACATTGTAGTGTGTGCATCAGATATCATCATATAAGAAAGCTGTGTCTGCATATACAACAGAGGACTGCCTAGTCTGGCCTCAGTGAGAGAAGAAGCACCTAACCTTCAGGAGACTTTAGGCTCCAGCGAGGGAGGAGGTTTAGTGGAGTGGGGATAACGGGGATATCCTCTTGGAGATGGGGGAGGAAGAATGGGATGAGGAAAACTGGACTTTAAAACAAAATAATAATAATAATAATAATAATAATAATCATAATAATCATAATAATCATAATAATAATAATAATAGAAAGCTGTGTCTGAAATGTACCATATGTTATGAATTTGTATCTTGATAAACTCAGATGGATGCTTCTACATGTGTCAGCTGGGGTGCCTCACATCTGTAACTTGATTTTGCTATGTCATCTAGCAGTGTTCAGCATCTAGCTGTGCATCCTCCCGTATCTTGGTTCTTCCCCTACACAGCCTCTCACGCTGGATTCAGTTTTTGAGAATATGGCAGCTAAGTTCCAAAAAGACATATTTCAAGTAGTGAAGGAAGAAACTATAAATCTCAGGCTTAGGCTTGGAGGTTACATCGTGTTGCCTGAGCTACAAAATCAGTTGAGTTGTTAAGATTGAAAATAGAGTTTCATCTCAATGAAAGGAAGGACACAAAAAATTTACAGCAATTGTCACCCAACTACATGGAGGAGATGTTCCATATCTGGTGAGAACGTGTCACAGCCTCCTGTAAATTGTGTCAGATTGGGCCAGGACTTACGACTTGCCTTTTCCTTCCACCATCCCTCATTGCATAATGTTTAAAACAAATCTTTTGATCTGTCACACATTTTTGAAATAAAATATAGAGATAAAAGGCTGCCAAACCATTGTCATCATCACATAGAAATAGAAGAAAAACTTGAAACTTGAAATGTCTGCAGACAGGACGTAAGTGTAGGCATTCGGGATCATTCCTTACCGGCATGCTGTGGACCAGCAGGAACTTTGAGATTGTTGCCCCCCACAGTTAATAGAGATTTTTAGATGTTGCCTCTTATTACTCCTCTTCCTTCCTTAGTGGAAGCGTATAAGCTTGAACCTGAGCTAGTCTACACTACTTCCCAGTGTCTGCGGTAATTGGTGGTGTGATTCCATGCCTGTGATTCATCTTGACAGGTGTAGAGCAAGCCTTTTTCCCTCTTCTCTCACGTTCCTCTTCAAAATTGAGAACTGTCAGGCAAGAATATGCCCAGATATAGAGAGGGAGGATGGAAGGAGGCTGTTCCCCCATGACATTGGATCCCCTGTGCCAGATCCTAGTTGCCAACCCTGGGATTTCTTTTCTGTGAGATAGGTGAGCTTCTGTCTCCATAAGCCACCTTAAGTGTGAACATTTATTACTGTAAAAAAAAAACAAAAAAACAAAAAAACAAAAAAACAGTTTAACCCATACTGGTCTATCTCAGAATCCAAGGTTTTTTACTCTCAACTTAAACCTTAAAGAAACGGAGGAATGGGAATCTGAGGAGGGATCCAAGAATGTGCATGTAGGGGGAAAAAACAAAACAAAACAGGAAAGGGTCCCCTCGAGAAAGTAAATAACTTCGTTGTATGAGTTCTAGGAAAATTGACAGCAATCAGTGTTAGTTGTTGGGCTTTAACAACATCAGTACAGTTTGCCAGAATGCAAGACAGGGAAGTATGTGGAGTAATCAACGGACACCTAAGGCCTTGGGTATTGGTGAGCCTGGAACAATTAATTATTTAGGAAGGAGCCATCGGCAAAGCAGACATTGTGTCATAGGGAAGAGAGCTAGGCAGAACTCGTAAGTCACCATCACCACCTGTTGCTACTTACTTGTACTTGCTTATGATTTATTGATGTGTTTGCTAGGGCTTTCATAACCAAGTAGCACCCAGAAGCTAGTGTACACATCAAAAAATTATTTTCTCATACTTCCCAAGGGGAAAAGTCTGAGATCAAAGTCTTGCTTTCTTTTGGAACCTTCTCCATGCTTGCAAATGTCATCTTTGATGCTACCACATGGTCTTCTGTTTGCATGCCTATGTCCCAATGTCTGATAAGAACAAATGACCATGTCATCTCCTATAAGTGAACCTAGATTTAAAAAAAAAAAAACAAAAAAACAAAATCAAAAACAAACAAACAGTTCCCCCCAAAAACCAAAAATAACCTCCACAAAACAAAACATGAAAGTTAAAGAAAGGACATCTGAGGAGTATTAAAGGGACAAGTGAGGGCACATTTGACCAAAGTGTGTTATATGTATGTTTGAAAATGTCTCACTGAAACCTATTAATTTGTGTAAATTGTGTCTTGAACTAAAGAATACCTATCACATTAGAATAGGGCCTACCCTAATTACCACATTTTTAACTTACTGTGTTTCCTCCAGGCATCAATACTTTGTACTTATTTTTTGGAGTTAGCATAAAAAGTAATGGGTTATTTTATATACATATAAATTTATATGTTATCCCTTTAAAGTGATATTTCCAACTATGAGTCACATTCTCAGGTACTAGGTATAAGGGTTTTAATATGTGAATTGAATCAATGGGGAAAGATACAGTTCAGCCCATGATAGCTTGTATATAGAAATAATTACTAGATTATATGGCAGTTGAAGCCAACTCTAATTCTATGTAAGTCCCATGTGTGTAGGTGTGTGTATATGGGGGAGGGGTTAGCTATGTGTAGAGGAGCTAAGATGCTTCTTTGTTAAAAGACACTTAACAGAGTTGTCAAGATGGCTCAGTAGGTGCCCATTGCCAAGCCTGATGGCTCACATTTGATCCCTGGAATCCTTCGTTGTGATAGGAGAGAACCAGCAACATGGCTGCTCTGGCAAGGGATCATATCCAAAGATCTTCTAGGTCTATATAATACTTCTGGAATGTAGACATGCTCTACATTACTGTATGACCTGGCTGTAATAAAGACATGCCCTTTGTACATACCTTTAATCCCAAACAATGTAAGTTAAGGTTAGTCTGCAGAAGGAAGCAGCCATGTTTGAGCTGGATATCTAACTGAGGGAGGACAATTTAGTTGAGTTCAGTGCAGTGCACTTTGGTGTAGTTCACTTGAATGCAGATGAGTTCAGTTGAGTTTGTTCAGTTCTGCTCAATTCCTTTCAGTCTATACAGTCAGTGCTGTTCAATTCCTGGAATTCAGAGGCAGTTTTTCCAAACAGAGCCATTTAGTAAGAAGCCAAGAGAAGCCAGACTGAACCAGTCAGCTTGTAGAGGCATTTTAAGCCAGAACAGCTGAATTGAACTAGCCAGCCAGAATTCAGAAAGAACTAGAAAGTTATTCAGCAGGGAGCTTCTGAGATGACAATTACTTCAGGGAAATAAAAGTTACATTTGTAAGAACCAACACCTAGAAGTTGTCCTCTGACCACATTTATATTCTGTTACATACATCTGACACACACATGCATATGCACTCTAAATGTAATAAATTTAAAGGTGAAAATGATGATGATGATGATGATGATAATGATGATGATAGTATTAGTAGCTTAGTGAAAATTGTGTAGAATTCAACTGTTATGCTAATCTACAGGATCCAGAGCTGAATTCAAATTTTGAGTTTTAGGAGAGATGTAAACTATCCACTTGGGATATTTTTGTCCCTGCAGAGCAGTTGTAGATCAGCTGTCCAAGATGACAGTCAACTGTGCATATGGGTTCTCTCCCTACCCCCTTTTTATTAATCTCCATTCATATAATGAGAAAGGATTAAAGGCCTGTGACAAAATAGGGGTGTGACTTAAACAAATAAGCTATTTCCATACATTTTTAGAGGGAAATCCAATGAAATAATGTTGATCAATGTGAAGAAAATGGTGGAAGGGATACCTTGGCATTTATATAAAACAAGATTTAGTACAATAAAAAAGTTGCTCAAGGGCCAGACCTAAGTCAATAAAAAAATGAAGAAAAGCAGAACACATAGGAGTTATAACCTCTTGTATACCACATAGGAGTTATAACCTCTTGTATACCACATAGGAGTTATAACCTCTTGTATACTACATAGGAGTTATAACCTCTTGTATACTACAGAGAAATTGACCCTCATCACATTCTGCTTTTTTTCTCCCTCATATTTCTGTCAAGCATCATAGCTTCCTTTAAGTATGGCCATAATTACAATGACTATTGGGTATGTATTTCATGCAGAAGACATGAACAGAGATTTATAATTGGGGAAAAACTACCTACAAGTTAGTATTCTTCAAATAAATTTTAAAGTAGAAAAGATGGAAATAAGGCAACAAAATCTCTATAAGGTAGATAAATACATGAAAATGAAGACCAAACTCTCTAGTCCAAATATTTATGATCAAGATATAAACAACAGAGACACAGAAAGTATGCATAACTTGGATAATGTGTGTGTACATAACCCTAAATTTAGATATTTAGGAGATCAAGGTCAGAGACTCATCACTACAATTTTACAATTCTAGTACAACTGCTTAAGAAAGCAATTGCTACTTGGAAGGTTGTAAGGAAGTAAGTGTGAACTGGGTCAACCACAAAATCTTAGTGTTCATTTCTAAAGGTTTCTTTTTTAGTCTTCCACTGTACAATCCAAGGCAAGCTGTATTTATGGGGTAGTACAATCAGCTTCCATTTCCCCTGGAGGCTGAATAGAAGACTCAGTGTCCTGCAGATTGCACACTTTGTTTTTCTGACAAAGATCTCCCTGTAAAAGAACATTCTGAAGATGCAGAGTTCTGAAGAAAAAAAAAGTTTCCAACAAAGTCAAAATGTGAGGAGCTGTCCAGTGGAAAGAGGTGAGGGAGTGAGGCTTCCTGGAACTACCTAATCACAAGCCATTAAATGCAATTGGAACCTTTGGGTGATCATTGCTTCCTTACTAAGGAACAAGGCCTTGTCAAGTTTACACAACTCTTCCTCAAATCAGAAGTTTAGTTTCTCACACTATAACATGCCTGGAAGAAAAAAAAATCAATTTTTAAAAATGTTTTCAAATGCTGAAAATATTAAAAGACAGTGGGAATCTAATGGCTAAATGTGTAGAAATTTGTGTATATATATATATGTATATATATACACATATGTTATGTGAGTATTAGATTACCAGATTCTAGATAATAACTCATTGAAAAGTATGGTGTATGTGTGTATATATATACATAAGCTCCTTCATATGGATTAACAATAGCAGCAGATGATCATTATTAATACAAATAATAGTCAGTGCTACTGAATATTTGGTGCTTGAACTTTGTAAGCATTTCACAAATCTGTTTAAATTCACAGTAAACACATGAGGTCAAGTTTAAAAGATAAAGTAACTTGCCCATGTCTTCAACTTGGGTTCAGTGAAATTTGACTTTATGGCTTCTGCATCCATCCTCTGATGGAGTAGACTCAAGAGCTGATCGCAGAAATGGAGAATGTAAGCCTGTGATAATAAGGTAGCCAGAAACCCAACAGTTGTAATAAAAAGAATAAGAATTGAAAAATGGCAAGTTCAGGTAGTAGAGATAATAATAATCAGAATTTCAAATATATCAGGTGTCTTAGTTACTATTCTATTGCTGTAAGGAGAGACCATGACCAAGGCAACTCTTATAAAAGAAAGCATTTAATTGGCTTTCTTACAGTTTTACAGGTTTAGTTCATTATCATCATGACAGGGAACATGGTGCTAGAGAAATCGCTGAGTGATCATGTCTGATCTGATGCAACAGTGAGGAGAGAGAGAGAGAGAGAGAGAGAGAGAGAGAGAGAGAGAGAGAGAGAGAGAGAGACACTAGGACTAGTAGGCACTAGGACTAGTGTGGGCTTTTGAAAGCCCACCCCCCGGTGACACACCCCCCAAGAAGATCACACCTCTTAGTTCTTCCTAAACAGTTCCACCTACTGGGACCAACCATTTAATATATATGACCTATGGGAGCATTGTCATTTAAACCACCACACTGGGACATAGCATGAAATAAAATGGAGATAGAATTTTATCAGGATAATGCAGACTTTATCAAAGAAACTCCAAGATTTGAAAGCATGGAAATAGTAATGCGTATTAATAGAAAGCGAATACAACTACATGTAGAAATGATGAACCATGTTTCAAAATCCATCATTTGGAGTGGGACATTTAGATAAAAATTAATGTGAAACTAGACCAGTAGGAGCTTTACGAAAGCAAAGAAATGTACAACCAGCATGGCTGGGATATCCCTAAGGTTGAATACAAACTTTCAAAAGGTAGTCATGCAGGGCCTGTGCCTGTGCCTGTGCCTGTGCCTCTGAGGAAGTAAAGGTCAGTGGAAGGATCATGGGCTGTGGCACTGCTCAGAACTAGGTTCAGTTCCTGGGACTTCATTTGTCATTGTGACCTAATGCAAAATGGCTTAATTTTCTGGGATCTCATAAGGAGACTGGGAACAAATTAGCACATGGTACTATAATAACTAATGAAAATGGCATGCAGGACCACAGAGTGCACCCACTAAACATTAGTTCCCTGATGCATCTTCTCTCATTCTGAAAGTGACTATTTTAAATTGTTGAACTACATGGATTTGCTTTGTTTTTCTTTGTCCACTCAGTATGGCAAAGTACAAATGTTCTTTGGTACCAGTCCTTAAGCCATCAGGAAAATACAGAATATCAAGACAGTGGAAGCATGAAAGAAATCTTGGCAAAAGATGAAAGTGACCATGGGTGCTTTCTGTTACATAAGATCTACCTCTTACTATAAATTAGTAAACTTTTCTTTCAGCTTTTATTTGTGCTTCTTGTCCCAGACTTAACAGCAGTACTAGGTATGTTCCCGAGTAACCACAGGGACATAGAAGAAATCACAAACAAATTAAATGGTAATGACATCAATAATAATGTACTAAACATACATAATTCAAATAAATCAAGTGCTGAGAGGCTGGAGCTAAAATGTCCTATGTATAAGGTTCATTATACAAACTATGTACCTTTGCAAAATAAGGAGGAAAAAGAGCCAAGCAGCCAGATACAAGCAACAAACAACACAACAACAAAGACAGGAAAAAAAAAAAACAGTGGCTCTAAGTGGCAGAGAAAGTGCAACAATGAATAAGAGACACATTGAAAAGAAACAAAATAGGCAACTTTTGCTTTGCTGACTAGGAAAAAGAGAAGAATGCTATTAAAACTAGGAATGAGCACAAAAACATTACTGAAGATACAAAAACAGATGAGACAATAAACAAACTGTGAATAGATACCCACAGAAGTTTTCTAATGTGCGTGAACAAATTCCTAGAATGACATAACAGGAAAAACCAATTCTAGAAGGAAGTTTAAGGTCTGAGTAGAGTCTGGGATAGGGACTCACATCTTTAATCCCAGCACAGGAGAGGCAGTGACTTGTGGATCTCTTATCGATTCAAGGCTGGTAATGTATGGAAACCTAGCTCAGTAAATAGGTCAATTAATAATTGGATCAAGGTGTGATCTGGGGCACCTACTAGTCATATAAAGACGAAGAAAGAAGTCGATTTGAAAGTCCAGTCATAGACTGTTAGACAATTGTTGTCTAACAATTTGTCTAACAGTCTATTGCTGTTGTCGAGGATGAGAGAGTGTAGTGAACCAACAGAGTGCTGAAGCAGTGTTGGCAGCCAGCGCCAACGTAAATAAAATAAAGGGTTCTTCTGGTAATAGGAGTAATAAATAGATAGGAAGAGATTGAAAGAGAAATAAGAGATAGGCTAGCCATACTATACCGTACCCACGTGGAAAAATAAAACATTAGACGACACGAGGTCTGGTCACTCAGTCATCTTGAAATTTAATAATATCCTTTGTTCCCGCAACAGGTAAAATACCTGGGGCAAAACCCTTCCCCCAAACTACGTCAGTGTAACAGTCCAATCAGTTACTTCCTTCTTGCTCAATGGGGGTGGAGCTTCTGAATGTAACCGGTTCCGTTCAACAGGTGGGCAGCGCTGCGTTTACTGTCCGGGCTTTGGGAAGGGAGTCTACAAAGCAGCAGAGTATCCATATGCAAAGGGACGGGGCAGCCTCAGCCACATACTTGTGTGCCAGCATGGAGGATGATTGTCAGTCAGGAAGATTGAGAGTTAGAGGCCAGCCTGTGCTGCCTGGTGACTTCCCTGACACTTCCTAGCTGTAATGATAACAAGACCTTGTCTCAAACAAAATGAAGTAACATACCTCCCTGGACCCAAATACAAGTTAACTCAGCAAAGATCAGTGTTAACTGAAAGACCCAAACCTATACAATCCTTATAGAGGTATAGAAGAGTCAATTCCTGGGACCTTTGGGGTAAGCAACTGTTTTGTAGATATGACACCAAATCCACAAGGGGTGGAAGAATGGGAAACAGATGAATTAGACATCATCGAAATCAAAGGTTTTATTTTAAAGAATGCTGCTAAAAAAGTGTGGAAAAACAACTCAAAGAAGGAAAACAAGCTGACGTGTATCTGTTAGAGAACTTGTCTCTATGACAGTTAAAGAACTTGTACAACTCCACAATAAAGAGACAAATAACCCAAATAAAAATGTGTAAAGGCAACGAATAGGTATTTCTCCACAGAAGAGAAATGAGTGGCCTGTAAGTATATGGGTGTTGCTTGACATCATTAGTTATTAGGGAAACACAAAAGCATAACAAAATGCCACTTCAGACCTATAAAGATGCCCAGAATGTAAAAGTGATGGTAATAGTTATGAAGGCTGCAGAGAAATGGGAACCCTCATCCACTGCGGCTGACAATGAAAAATACTACAACCATGGAGAGAAACAGCCTGGCTGTTCCCAAGATGACTAAGTATAATATTACTGTACACGCGTCCAGCTCTTGGGTATAAATCCAAGAGAAATGATAGCACGTGTCTACACAAAAGCTTTGCATAAATATTTATAGTGGCATTATTAATAATAGCCAAAACAAAACATAATAATCCATGCTCTGGAAGCCATTCAGCCATAGAAAGAAGTGAAGTCCTTGGAAATACCATGATATAGAAGAAACTTGAAAGTATTGTGTTAAGTGAAAGAAGCCATTTGTCTAGACTGGTTGTAACAGGACACAGAGGAGGTGGGTTGCAGAGGGCTGAGTTGGGACTGATTGTTAATGGACTGTAAGAGTTTTAGGCGATAAAAGGTTTTGAAGCTAAATGACGGTGATGGTGTGGATGACTAAAACTCACCAAGTTGTTCACTTTAAGAGCACAAACTTCCAGCAGGTAAATTGTGTTTTTAAAGTGTATTATTTTAAAAAATAGGGAATATGGCAATAATGATGTAGTTCAAAGAACAGAATACTTAAAGGCTCTATTTATATATTTCTATTTATTAAAAAAGCTCGACTTTCTTTGTGCCAGCCATTGATTACTTACTAGTCACACCGCTGTGAAAGTAAAACTACTCGAGTGCGTGCCTGATGTTGAATTAGACGTAGTCATTTCCTGCTTGCAAAGTGCGCTGGTACTCTGATGGCTAAGGCAACAGACAAAAGGATAGACTTTCTGCAGGGTAGTCTTTGGCCACCTATGACTTGGAAAGCAGAAACTGAAAATTAATCTGGACCCAGACATCGCTGCTAAGTGACAGTGATGACTCACATTTAAGACGAGACTTCCTGTTACTGGCTAGTTCCCAGAGCATGCCTTGAGCCAAGTCATTAATACCACAGGCCACAGGTATTTGTCCTTTGTCCTGTATACTTTTTTTGTTGTGTATTGAGTCTGAGTCTCTAGCTCAATAGCTAATTCTTACTGCTGCTAGATTTTTCTTAAAGTCACAAAATAAACGTACCATACTTATTTTCAGGTGGTGACTCCCTTTTCTCTTTTTCTACTGATTAAATATTTTCAGTTCTTTCATAACCTTTAAATCATGTTAAAATGCATATAGCCTAAAATTATTATTATATTTTATTTTAACCATTCATAGTATCAAGTACATCCATATCTTTATACAAGCAATCTTCCCAACTTCTTCCTCTCGCAAAAGAGAAACTCCATAGCAGTTAAACAACTTCCCACTTCCTCTTTTCCCAGCCTCTGGCCAAAAGCATTCTCCTTTCTGCCACATAAGTGAGAGTCTGTCTTTCTGTGACTAGGCTATTTCACTTAGTGTGATTCCTGTCCCCTCCGAGACACACACACACACACACACACACACACACACGAGTTCCTGCCTCACAGATACTCTTTGCTGATGGCAGTTAGTTCACACTGCACTCAAGAAGGGGAGGTCCAAACCCATTCATTAATCTAAGCACCTTCTGGGACGCAGGGAATTCCCTGAGGATGTTACATTTTTAATGAAGATTATTTTAGATTCCCTTGATTGCACCCTGCCCCTCTTGACTCACTCAGAGCTCCACCATCAGGTGAAGTGGTTGAGCCCTGAGATGCTCCCTCTCCCTGTAGCTCCATCTAAGGCAGCACTGTCTGTCACGGGCACACGAAACTCTAGAATTACCTTTTACGGTTGTAATGAGGTCAGCAAAGTGTGTGGTGGATCTGCATGAAAAGTTAATTTTTGTATGCAGTTTCCTCTGTAATAACATTTCATATTTTCATTAATCTGATCCCCTGACAGAATCAGCTCAGTGACTCTGGGAGAAAAGAAATAATAAAAATTATTAGTATAAACTGACCTCGGTCTCCAAATTGATGTTTTATAATGACTCAGAATTACTACACTGAACACTTCTTTACAGGTTGATATAAACACATAAATTTTTTTCTTCTGCAGACACATACTAGCTTGCACTTAATAAGCCAATAGTTGTTAAAAAAATTACACCAAGCCATACATATATGTGCAATAAAACAAACTTCAAACTCAAAGGCAGGTATACTGTAGACCTAACAAGAGTACTGGAGTTTGAAAAAGAGTTGACATTTTGTGAAAAGTTAAGGTGGACCCAGTGATATCTCTCAGCAATTTTCTGGGTTAGGAGAAAAAAAGGTGAAATAATTAGTTAGCAAGGTGGAAGTTGTGCATAATTCAAAGCCTTCTCCCTGGAATGCAGTTCTTATTAATGTGCTGGTAATTCCTCAAGGATTACAAATCATTTAAATTCCTGTAAGTTGCAATATTAATTATTTTTTATTACTTAATTTTACCAAATGGGCAAATTTATAATAAGGAAGAAATTAAGTACAAAGAACTTGTAAATAGGAAAATATATCTTCTTCTACATTACACTCATGGGACTATTTAAAAATGAGCTAGTTATTTTCTTTTTCTCACCTTTTGTTTGCAGGGGGTGGAGTCCAGCAAAATAAACAAATACGGTAATGTGAACATGCTCATCCTATATTCTATACATTAAAACCAAACAAGTATGTATTGAGAGGCACTAGAATAGACGGAATAATGCATGCCTAGGCATACAAATGCAGTACTTTTCTATATTTTGAGGATCCCTTACTCATGTTTAAGATTGTTTCTGACGGGACACCTGAAACCTTGTTTAGGCAAATGATATCTCATGTTGGTTAAATTCCCTAAGAAGGTAATTCACTGATCTCTACCGGGGAAAATTAATTATTAAAACCTGCTTATGGTGGCTTGAATAAAGCCACCCCCCCCCCATAGACTCATAGGTTTGAATCCTTGGTCATTAGGTAATGTTGCTCCAAGACAGGAATTAGGAGGTGTGGCTTTGTTGGAGTGGGCGTGGCTTTGTTGGTGGAAGAGAGTCACTAGGCGGTGGGCTTTGGGGTTTCAAGCCTGGCCTAGTGCCTCTTCCTCTTCCTTTTTCTCTTCCTGGTGCCTGCTGATCTGGGTGTGCAACTCAGCTCTCTCTCTAGAACCAGGTTTGTCTACATGCCTCCGTGTCTCAGGCCATGACGACAACAGACTAAACTCCGGATGTTAGCCTGCCCCAGTTAAATGCTTTCTTTTATAATGTTGCCATGGTCATGGCGTCTCGTCTTAGCATAGAACTAAGATACTGTGGAATGTGTAGATTTTGTAGTATTGCGTCTGAAGTTTGAGAAACTTGTTTAGCACATAGTTTACAGCTTTCTTCCCAAGCACAGGAAACTTCTCAAAGCTGTCTTGAACTTAGGCAGGGTCAGTGCATTCAGAAACTATACGGTATACAGGGGAACATAAAAGACAACAAAGATCCATTTATCAATAAAGAGTAGAGGGGAACTTGTCTCATTTTCCCCTTGAGAACCAAGTATAAAAAGATGTCGCCAGAGTGCTCACATTCTCTAGTAGGAATCTTGTTGTCTTCTGTTGACCATGATTTTCACAGTTTGACTAGCCTATTTCCACTTACCCTATAAGGCATATTCCAATAGAGTAAAATTTTATTAACGAAAGCTGTTTCTATTAAATTAGCTTTTAATTTATGTATGTATGTATGTATGTATGCATGCATCATGCATACATGTGCCATATACCATGTGAAGAGGAGGCCAGAAGGGGGGACTGGGTTCCCTAAAAGTGGAGTTACCAGCAGTTGTGAGTTACCACTTATGGCTGCTGGGAATGGAATTCAGGCCCTCTGGAAGAATCACAAGAATTCTTAACCTCTGAGCCTTCATTCCAACCCCTAAGTTATTATAGCTAACCTGTGCCACAATCTCAGAGTTCTTTTGATTTTGACCACCTCATGGCTTCTTTTGTCCTTTACCCCCTGAACACACGTGTTTAATCTCATTGATTTACCATTTCTTCTGCCGTGGTATGTGCCATTTCTTATTGCTGTCGTCATAGCTATTTCAACATTTGAGTTGATAGAACTTAACTTGCTATAGAAATAGCTAGAATACTCACGATTAGCCCCAGATATTGCTGGCAGGCAGCCGAGTTTCAGTGTTTGATGGTCAGTCTTGATTGTGAATGGAGAAGTATGTAGAAGGTTAGTCAGGAACTCTTCTAGCTGTGACACTTCTCCAGGGTTGCCAGGGACAGTTACATCACGATGGCTCTGACCTAATGAATGGCTTCATCCATTGAAGATTTGGAATTTGAACAGGGAGGTGGGAGAACTGTAGAGGGTGGGATAGGGCTGGAGGTAGCCTTTCCTAAGGGTTGTGTCTTTGGGGTTAGGCATTGCCCTGGCCCCTTGTGGTTTGCTCTGCTTCCCTCCAGTTGCACATGAGCATCTCTGCCACTGCTTCCTCCTCCAATGAGATAACACCTTTGAAGCTGCAAATAAGTCTTTTCCTCCTTCAGGTTGTTCTTATCAGGTGCTCAGTCACAGGGCCAGGAGCTGTGAGTAAACTATAGCATGACACTGTTTGAAGTCATCTAAGCAGGTAGTGAGGTTTTCCTTTAAAAAAAAAAAATCCTTTCCATTAAACAGCCTCCAGATAGCTTCCCGCATGGCTGGCTGTACTTCTAGGAATGGCTTCAGGCTCCAAGCAGTTGTAGTTTGCTCCTTTCCTGGGAGGCTGTGGTTGGTACCCACCTACTGATGCCGATGTGATTGTTGAGTCAGATCTCTGCAGTCAGCCCTGTTGATCATGCCCTTCACTCTTCCCTGCCCTCATTTGCTCTCTTCTTTCTTCTCTTTCTGAAAAATGAAAGCCAGCGTATTTCTTTCCTTATTGTGAGAGAAGCAATCAAGCACATGTCCACTTCCCTGGCATTCCTGTGTGTGGTTTATGCTATCATTTGACCTTACTAAGGTTCAACATGTTGGTTCTTCTTTCAGTCACCCTGGCATAGACACGGGTGGCTGCAGCAAACTACAGATGTCACATGGCAGAGTCCAGTGTCTGAAAAATGTTCCCTCTTTGTAAGAGCCCAGAAAACTCTCCCGAGTCACCATAGCAGAGTCGTCATCACATTTCAGTAATTGGAGCTGAACTGATGGGCAAGTTAGGTGACCAATCACTGTGGGGAGAGAAACGCAGTTGCCGTAGCTGACTTATACTACAAAAGATTTATCCCGAAGGAGGGGAAACCCAGCTTCCTCCAGAATATGTGAACACAGATTCTTCATAGAATCAAATATACTGATGAGAATCTTCCAGAACAGGGTTGGCTATAGTGTAAGGTGGTCAAATCTGCTGTAGAATTTAAGATTATGTAAGAAAGAAGCCAGGTGAGCTTATCCAAACCATTTTTCTCCTCTTGCAGTTGTTAGTATAATACTTATTGACCGAGTACATCTCACTATTTGGTGTCACTCATCTTATTCCTCTGCCTTATTTTCTCAACTGGATGATATGTAGTTGAATATTGTGGCATAGAGAAATCAATAAAAAGGCTGTCTAAGGACTAGATCAATAATGATACCTCTGATCTCAGTTGTACCTATGAGCTGATACTAACCCTAAGCATCAGATAAAGTGGCTGGCTGGCATTGCGATTCTCTAAGCCAGAGGCTATAAATTGCCACAGGTAGGTTGTGAGTCCCAGGTGTACTATTTCCATATTATAATTATTTTTGCTCAATTGAATAGCTATTGCTATTTAAAAGTGAGGCTATACAGAACATGCTCAGTTCTGGCACCACTGTGCTCCCACCCTACAGAACCGTGACTGCACAGGGCCACCTGTGCTCTTGTGACCTCCACTCTGCTGCCAGGACTAGCCTCTCCTTACATGAGATCATTTCATTCCTTGAAGGGACCTGTTGGGCTCTGCTGTGAGATCGATGTCAAACCAGTCTGTATATCACTGCCATATTCAACTTTGAAACCAATCTTCTTCACATTTTTTGAGGATTTCTACTTGTCTTTAAATATTTTCAGCATCCTTAATGCATTTTGGATGTGGGTGTAGAGATTGCCAATGTCTCCTGCACACAACCTTCTCACCATGTCCTGGTGGCAACATGCTTGCTTCCTTACTTCCTTCATATGTGATATTTCTGTGGAAGGCTGAATAATACCTGATACCTAATAACCCAAAGATACCTGTGCCCTAATCCCTGGAACGAATGATTATGTTATATGGCAAGGGAGATTTTGTAGTTATTACTTAGTTAAGGATCTTTGGATGGGGATATTATTCTGTATTACCCAGCTGGTCTTTCTAGGACAGGAGAGCAGGCTTGGAGATGATGATGTTGGGGTGAAGATATGACAAGGGTCCTGGTAGCACTGTAGGACATATGGGTTCAGAAGAAGGTTCTCAAGACAGACTGTAGACTTCTGTCTTTTAGAATTTGAATGTGTTATGTTTTGTACAGTTTTAAGACACAACTGTTATAACTGCAATAAGAAAATCACTACACATTCTATATTTGCTTATAAAGGTTGCCTTTTCCTTGAAAAAGTTCTGGGCCACCAGCACACTGCGGAGTCCCCTTAGCGATGTTGCCTGTACTCGTAGATCCCAAGGTTGTTGAGAGCAGGCCATTTGCGAGTTAATGTTGTGTTTGTCCTAGGACTTATTAAGTGATTGAGTATAGTCAATAGTTATAAAATATATGTTGAGTGAAAGGAAGAGAGGCCGTAAGGAAACACTAGGGATATTGAAAGCTAAAATGGCCGTGGAGAGCAGGTGTGCCTAGTCTTCTACGATGCTTGAGTAGCGAGCATAGTAAGCTTGGCATCAGCTTTTTAGTGCATCTAGAGTACTTACATTGGCATGACGAGCCTGCAGGAAAGAGCAGGGTGGAGAGGAGGGAAGGGAGGTGCTTGACCAGAACAGGCCAAGGTGCTCATCCTCTTTTCCTTCCAGGTGGGTGAATGACAGTCCATGGAAAACTCACTCTGCTTTCTTAAGTAATAGAGATGGAGATTCCAGTAACTGAGATTTAAATTTTACTTCTACTGAATGTTCCTTCTAAATGCTGTAGAGTACAGAATTCTAAAGTCAGGTTTTTGTTTTTTATGAGACCCTTGTTTCCAGAATGCTACTTGAGTGTAGAAATGGCAGATTCCCTTAGCAAATGAGGTCAAGATAATTTTTCCTTGTTTTTTGACACACATTCGCGCAGGTTACAGCTGTCTACATGGACAATGTGCTATTTCAGTGCAACTTAGACACTGGCATCGAGGCAGAAAGTCTCCAGGGAAGGTTACACATTTGCATAATGTCACCGAAGGTTTGTGTTCCTGTATTAACTGACAGTGATGGGCAATGACAGGATGCCAGACAGCTGTGTTGATGACAGAGCCTCTGAAAATAGAGAGTGCATGTGTCTTCCAGATGACATCAGCCTTCAATTATGGGAAGATGTGAGGACATCTAAAGGAAGGAGAGAGAGGAAAGGTGGAAGAGAAGCCACCAGGGAGTCAGGATGACAGAGGGTGGCATTTGATCACTGAACAAAGGAGAAAGGGAAATGTTTTAATTATGTCAGATTCTGTGTAACAGCATGTGGAGCTTGGCACAAATGGCTTAAACATTTTGTATAAAGGGTTGATGGAAGCAGAGAGCAAATAGATTCAGATTAGGCTAGCATTATTCCTGTCATTTTCCCATTCTGCTGTATTGATGGCAGGCTGAACTCTTGTTTTTAATGTGCAAGCAGAATGAAATGTGTCCTGAGGCTCTTCTCCTTTATTGGACCACAAGGCCAGCCTCTCCACTTCTACATTGTACCCATCCTAATGAAGAACTCAGCACTCAGTCCAGTTCTTTAAAAGAACCTGGTGTGTGAGCATGTTAGAAAGCAGTAGAGCTTCTTTATGTCGTTGTGCATGCCCTCTGTGTGTGTGTGATTGTCATATTACACAGATCACCCCACCCAAAACCCTGCTTTTCCCCTGTAACTACTACTATATTTTTATTCTCAAATCCACCAAGACAAAGGATCTTCTGTCAAACAGAGAGAGGTTCCCTTTCACTGTTTCTGCATCCTTTCAGTGGGGGCTTCTTGGCAGGAGTCCCCAGAGGAAACTCTGAGATGAAGATGCTTACATACATCACTGATTTGTTTAAGGCACTCCCACCAGAAACTACAAAAGGAACAAGGAAAGCAGGGCACAGGATGGGAGAATCAAGCAGAGGCACAACATGCGTTGAAGTCCTAAACTGTACCAGATCCCTGCCCCCCGCCCTGTGAGTTCTCACAGTTCGCGCATATTCTTGAGCTGTTCTCTATGCACAGACCTTGGACTCCAGTCACCTAATGGCAGTCCCTCAGAGAGGTAACCCTGTGACCTGGAGGGTAAAAAGTACACACTGAGTTGTAATTTATGCGGCGGCACAAAGTCACGGGTGTAGAGCCCTGGAGGTGTCTTAAGTGAAAGGTAACAGCGTTGGCTTCACCTATCAAACTCGTCTTTCTGAGTGCTGAGTACCCTCTCCCAGGGGGAACTTTTACATTGATTAATTGATTAGTGAATTTATGTTATTACGTTTTCTTTATTTGCTTATTTAGTGGTAACTTGGTGTATGTGCCTCAGAGCACAAAGTAGGGTCAGAAGACAAGTTGGAGGAGTCAATGTTCTCCTTCCTCTATGTGGGTTTCTGGGGTAGCAAGTGTCTTTATAGAAAGCTGAGCCATCTCACTGGCCCATCAAAAGATGTTCTTGATGGCATTATCTCTTCCTACTATGCCGTTTCAATTTCCTGCCATCAAGAGATTTCTCTGTTTCTCATTGTTTTGATTGTTATTCATCAGGGCGTATTGCCCTTTAAAAAAATGCTGTAGCAAAAGGGATAGTTTACATAGTTCATGATGTCCTGTGTATACATGTTCTTCAGTCTTGATTTCTTTGGAGTCTACATTGATTGTAATCCCTATCCCACAGGACTTTGTAATTCTCCCTTCCTCTGTCTCTGTCTCTGTCTCTGTCTCTGTCTCTGTCTCTCTCTCTCTCTCTCTGTGTGTGTGTGTGTGTGTGTGTGTGTGTACACTCGAGTGTGTGTGTGTGTGTGTGTAAACCTTATCATTTACTGTTTATTCAGTGTTCTTATGTATCAGATGATTTACAATCTGTTTTTCACATTGGTCGTAAGAATTGGGAAATAACTTCTTATGGATAAGGAGACAAAAAAAAAAAAAAAA
>NW_022196896.1:96990388-97012519 GCF_008632895.1 Mastomys coucha | reverse complement strand
ACCTCAAGTTCCCGTTCGTGGAGCTCCCACGGGATGAAGTGAAGCTGTGGGCCGGCTTCCTTCAAAAAACAAAAACAACAACAAAAAAAAACAACCCACAATTTGCCAATGATCCTTCTGCTTCTTCTTGGAACCACATTAAATTCCGTACCCTCTCCTGTTACATCAGTACATAACACTGTCTCCCAGACACCTGGAGTTTGAATTTTCTAAAACCATGGAAAACTAAAGGTAAATACATGTTTGAGTTCTCCAAGGTTGGTCCTAGTTGTTGCCCTCTTTAGTGAGGCCTGCTGCTGAATGAGTATCCATTCTACAGTCCCTATGGGCGACCTGCTAACAAACAGCAGAAGAAGCTGTTCTTTACTGAAGCCCATTTCCCCACCCCAACCCCTGAATTGATGTTTTCTGTTCTCATTAGAGGCTCTTAGCATATCAAAAAGGTGTTTTAAAAATCACTCTGAGAATTGAAAGAGCAAACCCAAGCATATTTTGATGTATCCATAATAAGGCTAGCTACTTCAGTTAATAAACAGGCTGAAGCACTATGAACAGAAGATGCCCCCCACCCCCTGAATGGCCCCACAGATGATTTCCTCTGGGAGCCTGGTACTCCTGTCTGTTAGGACTAAACAACGTCATGTGATAACAGCCACCATTGTCCCACTGGACTCAGGCTAGGGACCATATATTTTTTTCTAAAACTCTATATTAAATAGGCTCTAGGTTAGTTTTATTCTCTGATTATGAGCTTGACTGGATTTTGTCTCATCTGTCTCAATATAGGAAGTTCACTCCTACCATGTGCAGCTGATCTCATCTGCTGCTGTGGAGCAAACTACTGAACTCAGACGTCCCTGTCAGAAGAATGCTTCATACACCTCTCATCTTGTGGGTGAGAGTTCATGCAAGAAGTTGCTAAGGGGACTGGCCTCTATCTTGTGCTTTCAAGTGTGTGTTTGGATAAGAACTGGATGTTTGGGCGAGATGCAGAGTAAGCAAGCTCAAGTTGTAGCAAGCAGAGAGCAGGTCAGGGAACATTCTGTGCAAACCTCAGACTAAGAGTAAAAGCTGGAAAGATTAAAAAAATTCAGATTTGGAGGGCAGAAGTAGTAAGACCAATGTCCCTTAAGTATGAAACCCAGAAGAGAAAAAACGAACAAGCGTTAAAGGGCAGGTAACAACATTTCAATAAGTAATGATGTGTGTAAGTTCAGCATACACAAATCGGTGACATTCCACACACGAGTAACAAGGTAGAAACTAGAGTAAAACAAATTACTTTTCCTAACAGCAATAGAAAATATAAAATGTTTGGGAATAAACTTAATAGAACATACAAGAACATAAATAGAGATTTAAAAAACACTGTAAAATAAAGGCAAGAGATAAGTATTTTAAAGACAAAGTCCCATCCCCTAACTAAAACTCTATGTAATTGATACCTGTTGGGAAAGAGAAAATAACTTTTCTCCAATGGTGTGTCAGAGTGGGAATATAGCATCCACACCCCAGGGCAAGCCCTAGCCAGCATAAAATGTATTCCATGTTTATTATATCTATTACATTATTATAGTTATATCAATTATATTATTTTAATTATATCAATTATCTAATTATAATCATACTGATTATATTATAATTATATTGATTCTATTATAACTAAAAATGAATATTATTTTATTACATATTTATTTTTGTGTGTATGTACTTTTTGTTTTGCTTTTGCTAGACCTTGCCCCTTTGTCTTTTAGTTTGTTTTTCTCTGTTTTTGAGAGAGGGAGAGAGAGAAAGAACATGAAGTTGGGTAGGTAGGGAGGTGGGGGAGGATCTAGGAGGAATTGGGAAGGGGAAGGAATACGATCAAAATATATGATATGATACTAAACTTAAGTTTAAAAAGTAAGATCACTTAACACAGGAAATAGCTAATTTACCTCTCAAGTAAATCTTGAATTTAATTCCATTTTAGTTAAAGAGCTCTAGAAGGACTCTTTCATGATATTTGCGATCTAAAGCCCATATGGGTAAATAATTACCAAGTCTTTTTATAAATAAATACAAACTTTAAAAAGGAAAAATCCAGAAGGGCTTGACATACCAACCCTTATGACTTATTACAAAGGAGCAAAGCCAGTGCCATGTTGATGAGGAAAAGCACCAGCTAATGGACCGATATGAAGCCCCAGAAATGAAATCATATGCCTGACCACTTGGTGTATGATGGTTGTGATGTTACAAAGCAGCAGATGACATTACAAATTATAAAGTAGATTGTTAACACAAGTTGGAGAAATTCTCCCTTCCTGAAGAGGAAAAAAAATGTAATGGAACGATTACTTAAAGTTATATGAACTTCTGATGAATTTTAAACGCTGAAGATAGATTTGAAGGCTGTGTGGAATAAAACAGAGAAAAGTCTCTTTCTGGCCTTGGATGGTAGAGGGATTAAAACAATTAGATTTCCCAAGTATAAACCAACCAGGAAAACCTCCAGGTATTTGACATTCACCATAGTTTGTTTGTTCGTTTTGTTGTTGTTGGTTTTTCCCACTTCCTTATACTTTCCTCTAGCCGTGTTAAAGATGTGGCTAGGGGTGACCCACTCAACTACCACCCAGGCGGAGCTCCTGGACTTTGAGTTGGTTCACCCTAATAGCTACTCTCTCTAGGAGCTGCTGGGACATGTGAAGGGCCCTGCAGAACCAGAACTGCAGGATCTCCATGACCTGGCAAGAGCAGGATATCTGAGAGGAGTCTTGGCAAGGGTCCAGTATTGATGGTGTGGCATAAGCCAGAGGCCTCGAACCATGGAACTCATTGCGATGAACATCTGCATAGAAAGTTGTTTGGGCAAAAAGGTATTCTATGAAACACGCTGCAGCTTCCAATGCCGCTATGATGAACAACTGTGATGGAAAGGGAGGAAAGATGGAGAAGGGAGCCAGTGGTATGTGTGGGGCAGAGCTGGAGACACTCACTACAGCTGTGATGGGTGTGAGAGAAGGCTATCATTGGTGGAGGAACCCAGTGGCTTCAGCAGGATGCTGTGGAGCCTCCTGGAGCTTGCTCGGACTCAGCCTACCAAATAAGCTTCCCAGCTGCATGATTATCCTGGCTCTGAACAGCCACAGGATGTCTGAGACAAATAGTCCATTTACTGGATTGGACCTTCTCAAAAGACCTCCATGGTCTGACTTTCTCGGGGAGGCCATGCTGGTCCAGTGGCCTGTGTTTTGGTAGAAGACTGTGTTGATATCCACAGGTTGTACTGCTACTGGAGACCAAGCAGAGGTCTTCGGCCCACGCTGATACTGGAGGCCATGGGCATATTCATGGTCCATGCTGTTGCCAGAAACCATGGAGCAGCCCAGGATCTGTGCTCCCGCTAACTGTAAAGAGCAAGGAAGCTACTCCTACAGTGGTATCCATGATTGCGTATTCACAGTTGAGAAAGAGGAATATAGAAGGTTTGTGACAACCTTACTTTTTCCCACCCTACCCTTTGCAGGCCTAAAACAAGTCACAGCCCAAGAAGGAAGCCATCAAAAAGAACTCTTAAAAGTTTGGGGCTGGAGAGATGGCTCAGTGGTTAAGAATACTGACTCCTCTTCCAGAGTTCCTGAGTTCAATTCCCAGCAGTCACATGGCCCTTTTGTATGTCTGACGAGAGCTACAGTATACTTATATAAATATAAAATAAATAAATCTTTAAAAAATTATTTTGAATGGTGATGCTGGGATGTAGCTTACCACAATTCATGGCTCCTGGCAGGGTTGCAGATGGAGGAGGACTCCACTTTCCTTAGGGGGCTGGCCACTGGGAGTTTGACCACAGGGAAGGATGAGCAAGCATGGGAAGACTAGGAGGTGAGCATGATTGGGATGCATGATATGGGATTCCCAATAACCTATAAAAAATTATGTTGGAGTAAAAAGATGTGGTGAGAGACTAGAGGAAGATATTTGCAGAATATCTAAGATGCAATCAGACATTAAATATATAGACAACAGTGGGAATATTACATGAACATGAAAGAAAGTGAATAGAGAACTGCCCAAAGATGACAAACCCTGGTAATTAGAGAAGTGGAGAGCAAGTGGCTAAGGATGTATATAGAAGCATGCAGAAGAAAAGCAAAGTAAATGTTCAAATATCATAAACTTTACCAGGTGTCCTGGTTCAGATGGGGATGCAGCGAAGGACAGAATTCTCAAGTACAGACCTTTGGGGGAATATCTTGGGTATTTGGTGACAATAATAAAGCTATACTCTCAGATCCTATCAACCTCTTTCCATTGTATAAAAACTTACACGTAGATCCTTAGGACATGCAATGCCAAGCCTAGTGACTTTTGATGTGGATATACTCTTAGACCCTACTAGCTCATTCTATGTGAGAAACTCAGTCATGAACTCCCAAGGAGATGCCCTGGAGGAAAACTTGTGTGTGTGTGATACATGACTATTTCTAGGAGATCTAGCACTCAAGCTGTATTATGGATGTAAAACTTTGCAGCCTCAGTATTAGCCAACTACATTGAAAAACAGTAGTGCAGCTAGGACGACCGACCAATTTTAAGTTCAAAAAGGAAACTCAAAATAACTTAGAAAATGAGACTCGAATTCAGTAGTCCATAAAGCTGTATATCCCCTGATGTATTGTAAGACTATATATCTACCCACATACATAAAGATGGTCATGTGAGTCAACAGAGACTAGAGGTGAGGGAGGGGGAATGGGAGAAGAGAAAAAGATGAGAAAGGATGGTGACATGAAAGCAAGTATATAAGCTAATGGAGGAGGGTGTCTCATGAACTCAGTTTGGCACATTTGAGACAAAGGAGATGAAAAAGAAAAAAGAGGGGGCAGATGTATGAGGGAGCAAGGTTTCTGGAGGTGGCTGAGCTGTTATCTGGACCCAGTGACCTGCAGAACAAGCCACTAGTTCATGTTCCCTGTGCTTGTTCACACATGTATGCTGTCACTAGATGCATAGAGAACGTCCATTTCTCTGAATTGTTTTGATGACAACAGTCAGGATGATGACAGCACTCAGATTTCACAGAAACAGGCTAGGAAATACTGAAAGGCAGAGTATAATCCAATATGCCCTTTTATTAATGCCTCCCTCCAAATTACACACAATCTTTTGACTACATTAAGAGCAAACTATATCCAGTTGCACTTTTCCTTATAGCAATAGGTAGAAGGCTCTGTGCTTTAAACATTGTTGTTTTAGGATAAATGTTAAATGAATCATGAACAGGAAGCTAGGGAAGTTGTTCTACTTCGGTTTTGTGAATCATCCTTTGCTGTGTTTACACCTGTCAGACCAGAAACGAACAAGACACTGGAGTGCGAAGTCACACCTAGTCTATATTTTCTCCTAATAACTCTGCTGTCACCTTGAATTTGGATGTTGGCTGACCTAAGGGTCTCGAATCTCTTCTGATGAAAGGCCACTGGCAATGTTTAGGCAATGTGTGCCTGATAGATTTCTAAGTGAGAAATAGGCATGGAGACTCAGTTGTGTTTGAGATTTAAAAAATAATAAAATTAACTGGGCGGTAGTGGTACATACCTTTAGTTCCAACACTTGGGAGGCAGAGGCTGGAGGATTTCTGTGAGTTCAAGGCTATCCTGATATACAAAGCAAGTTCCAGGACAGCTGAAGTTGTTGAAAAAACAAAAATTGGAATGAAATGAAATAAATAAAATAAAACTAATAAAATATCCTGTTACCCCCAAAGCAACATATAAATAGTACATCAAACTTCTGGTTCTTCTTTTTTTAATCACAACAATTTGAATCATACTTCTCTGAGGAAATTATTCTAAAATAGAATCTAATGAGAATTCTGGGTATATTAAGCTTATGGGATGATGATGGCCTCTATCTCTCTGCTGTTGATGCTGGG
Source organism: Mastomys coucha (assembly GCF_008632895.1). Lineage (NCBI taxonomy): Eukaryota > Metazoa > Chordata > Mammalia > Rodentia > Muridae > Mastomys > Mastomys coucha. The sequence continues at coordinate 97,006,596 of NW_022196896.1, read as the reverse complement.
TCTCTCTGCTGGTGATACTGGGCTGCGCAACACACTAGTTAAAAGGAGGCAATGTCTAATCATGAGATATTTTATTATAGGAAAGAGAAAAGAGGCTGACCATGTAGAGAGAAAGAAAGGAGAGGAAGGAGAAGAAAAGAGAAGGAGAGAGAGAAAGGAGAGGAAGAAAGCAAGAGAGGAAGAGAGGACAAAAGAGGAAGAGTGGAAGCAAGAGAGGAAGAAGGCAAGAGAGAGGACAAAGAGCAAGAGAGGAAGAAAGGAAGCGAGTGAGAGGGGAAGGGGCAAACCACCCCTTACATTGTGTGAGGCAAGGCTATCTGTCTGTGAGGTGGGCCATGCCTGGCTGTGGTCAGATGACTGGGGGTAGGGTCCAGCTAGAATGCTGGGAGGTTGGGGCATTGTCTATGTGACAGAGCACACATCTCCTGTGGGGGGCTGTGAGAGATTGTGACTGAAACAGGAGCCAGGGTCCAGGAGTTATGGCCGAATACCTTCCATCCCTTGCAGGCAGAGATATTGCCCACTGGGTCATCAGGGTTCCAGACTTATACTCGACTGGTCCCAGGCTGCCTGAACAGACTGCTGCCCTACATGATAATAATGGGATTGTAATAATGGGAAGTTGATATTGTTCCTGAAATATATTCCTTTCAGATTTGTTATATATAAGAACAGAGGTTTGGGGATAGAGGGATGACACCAGAGACATTTAATGTGCCTCCTTTTTGCAGGACTCCTTTGTTATATACCCATACTGTACTCTCACCTCTGCCTTGAACAGGTATTGAGAAATCATGGAGATTGTCTGTTTTCTTATTGTGTCAAATAATGGAGAACTGAACTCCATAAGGAAGAAAAACCCCTCCACAAATCCCTCAGTTTGTTTGTGATGGGTGATCTTAATTAACAACATGATGGGATTTAGAATCACTATGAAAACCAATTTCTAGGTGTGTTTGTGATGAATTTTCCAGATTAGATTGACTGAGGTAGGAAGAGCCCTAAATGTAGGTGGTACCATTTCAGTACATTTTATTTCTAGTTTTGAAAAATTCAATATATATGCAAGCCCATATACATATATAAGCATGTTACATATATATCTATATACATAGAAAACATACACACATATAAATAACAGTTTGTAATTGTTAGAATTTATTCATATACTTGTATGTATAAAAATGTACACATATATGTATGTACATCCAATGCATGTGTATGCACATGTTTCTATAATTCATAGGCATAACATTTAACTATTGCAACTTTAACATCCCATGCATGTGGTCTGTTAAAATCCTGTTTTGAATTCTATTTTGTAATACCCTGTATTTAGAGGAGGGGAAAGGGTGTTTGCTTCAGTTTGCTTGGACCACACTTCTCTGTGTGTATTCTCTTGCTGCTCATTCGGTGCTCTTAAAGGTGTCCTGGTTTGGTTGATAAATTACATAGCTTCTCAGTTTTGGTCTCCTCCCCTCAGTCTCCTATCATGTAGTGGATGACATTGAAATCAAGTCTTGAACCCTATTTTGTCAAATATAAAATTTGAATTAGCAAGAAGGCATGAACCCAGCCGCACAGCTCCGAAAGCCTGACAAGGGGCCATGTCTTAGTCCTCATAGGCCTTCAGACAATTTCTTAACTAAAGGTCTTGAGAGACTTAAAGCATAAATAATTCTGAGTGCTCTCTTTAATAAAAAGCAATACAGGATGATGAGCACAAATCCAGCAATAAAAATGAATACTCATCTACTAAGAGCAAAGGAAGTACAGTAAGTCACACAGCCCAGAACTGACATATGGTACCTGACAAAAAACCAGATGCTAGCATAGCATCCTGGTCAGTGCTCTGATTTTTTCCCCTCAGTCTCCCTTTTTCCTGAGATACTTTTTGTTCATTTCTTCGTGTTAATGACACATTCTCAATTTCTTATTACTATTTCACATTGTCGCTAGTATATCTAGCTTACTAGTGTACTTCCAAAGTATTTTCTTGGTTATTCAATTTTCAAGTTTGTTTACTTTCATTGTGTGTGTGTGTGAGTAATTTGCCCGCATAAATGTATGTGCTCCAAGTTTGTGGAATGCTGGCAGAGGCAGAAGAGGGTCTTAGAGCCTCTGGAACTGAAGGTATGGATCGTTTTTGAGCCAATTTTGTCGGTGCTAGGAACTGAACCTGTATCCTCTACAAGAGCATCAAGTGCTTTGAAACACTGAAGCATCTCTCTCCAGCCCACTGCATTCTATTTACAATGGAGAGCCTTTAGCTATCACACACCATCATTGAAAAGCTATGGCTCTAGAGCTGGGTATGTTCGTTTGCTTCTTCTGTTTCCTTTTCTGTTTTCATCATTGGATTTACCATGTCTTATAACCTTCATGTCATTATTATAAAGTAATAGTTTCTTATGATTATTTTATTTTTTCATGTACTAAATTGTCAAAGATATTATCACATGCTTTGCAATTGAAATAAACTAAGCTAATACAAAATATGAGTCATATATTATTCATATAATTGCTTTCTTGCCCTCCTCATTCTTGGTGTAAATTTTGGTTTTCTTGGGGTAGTCCTTCAAGTGAACCAGATGAACGTCACCCAACATTTATACTTGCACAGAAATCAAGCAATGCTGCTATATCTCTTTTTGTTTTGGAAAGTCTTTATTTTCTCTTAATTTTGGAAATAAGTTTTCTGTTGGATATAAAATTTCAGATTGATTTCTTTCTTTCTTTTTTGTAGATTTGTTTTATTTTGTGTATAGGAGTGCTTGGCTTACATGTATGTTTGTGCATCACATATGTGCTTGATGCCTAAGAAAGCAGTGAGCCTCCATGTAGATGCTGGGAATTGAACTCGGGTTTTTTGCAAGAACGAGTATTCTTAACCAATGAGACAACTCTCCATTCTATAAGATTGATGCTTTATTCTTTAAATGTATCATTATGATTTCATAGTCTTTGGCTTGAATTATTTCTGGTGCAAAGTCACTGATTACATTTTGAGCTTCTTTGGGTTTGCAGTTCTTATTATACTTCCATGTGTGTTGTAGCTGTTGTCTCTGCCCAGTAAGCAAGCATCTGTCTGTTTTGTTCAGACTTTTTCTCTTCCTACTGTTTAGAAGGTTCCCTTGACCACATCTTCACATCAGTATAGCATGTAATTTGATCTTAAACATACACAGGGAACTGGACATTTCTGACTTTGCACTGTTCACTTCTAGAACTTCTTCTAGTCCTTTCTGTACCCTTCGTATCTTCCCTCATTTTTCTCATGTTTTCCTTTACTGTGAATTTTCTCTTTTATTAATGTTTTCTTTGTGACTGATCACAGTTTCCTTCTTCTCTGGATGTCTTTGTTTCTTGTTTGTTTTGTTTTGTTTTTTGGAATGTCAGACATAATCAAGAATCAAATTTTTGAATTTTCTAGAATTTAGAGTTTCGGGGTTTTTTTGTGTTTTGTCATTGTTGTTTTTTTTTTTTTCTTTTTTAAGACAGGGTTTTTCTGTGTTGCCCTGGGTATCCTGGAACTCACTCTATAGACCAGTCTGGTCTCACAGAAATCCTTAGGCTTGTTCTTTTAATAGGACTCATGAGAGTCCTTTACTGTAGGCTTGGGTTAGTGCCATGTTAAGAGTTGGCTCCTTGAGAACGTTTTATGGATCGTGTTAGTACTTTGAGGAAGTCTGTCCATAGCTGGCTGGAATTCATGTGTCTCTTGGTCTCAGGTGAGCACTGAGAGTCGCCCATCTCGCAGCGCCATTGTGTCTCTGTTTACTGAGGATGCCTTTGCAGAATTTTGAACTCTCGAATGGCGTTCTCCTGTACTCTTGTTGCAGTTTGCTTGCTTCCACAAACTCTCATCTCTACATCCTTCAGTCAGCAAGACAACTGTGGTGTGATAGGGCTTACTACTTGCCTTTGTCACCCTTGGGAAATAAGCTCTGTGAGGGAAGTTAGGGTAAGTTCAGAATCTAACATTCTTGCTTGGGTTATTTGTGTACATACAGTTACCATTCTAAGATTTCTAGAATTTTGATGTCTATAAATTCTTATTCACGCTATGATTCATTTCCTCATTGTGTTAGGTGGAAGTTAGGCACTATTTAATATTTAATGGCTAGAAGCAAAAATCAGATCTCACAATATTATAGAGAGAAAAACCTTAAAATAAATTATTGCTATAGAGTTAAAAATCTTGTGTAAGTATTTGGTAAATACATGGATAAATGACTCAATTCTTTTAGGCTGACTTCCAGTATTGATGAGAAAGCAAGCCTAATGATATGATTATGCCAGTATGTTTCTGAATGTAGAATTGTTTTGTTTTTTTTTTTTTTTGACACAATATTTCACTATATCACCCAGGCTAGTCTTAACATTATGGTTTCAAAGGGATCTTCCTGTTTCAGGCATCCAAGTAATTGAGACTGTGTCTAACTAAGTATCTTTTGTTCACTTCCTACCTATATACCATGCATTTTGATCCCTTTCATCGCCATGACCCTCTCCTTCCCTTCCCATTCCTGCTGACATCCTTGTTCCTTCCAGCTACCAAACTGCTACTTCCATATCCTTATTTCATGCAGATCTTATGAACATAGTCACAGCTGCTGTTCATTCATGGGCTGATCAAGCTTTCAAGTGCTGCTCATTACTAATAGCTATTAGGTTCATGTTCTTGATAAGACACTTCAAGTATTAACTAATAGCTCTCAGTATATAAGAATAAATTAAAACACAGTATACCTATGCCAGATTACCAATGTGGATATATTCTTTTGAAATTTTATTTTATGCATATGAGTGTTTGTCTCATATGTTTATGAGTACCCTGTGTGTATGGTACTCACAGAGGCCAGAAGAGGGTGTTGGATCCCCTAGAGCTGGAGTTGCAGGCAATTATCAGCTACTATGAGGGTACTAGGAACCAAACCTGGGTCTTCTGTAAGTGAACTCCAAGTGCTGCTAACCACTGAGCCACTGGAATATTTTAAACAAATAGGGACAACACACCACCACAAAAGTTGCTACTCTTCTTAATCAGCTTCTTCACAATTACTGCTGTTTTTTATTGGCATGCAAATAGCTATTTCCCTTTTGTCTCACTAATGATTGTATCATATATACTAAACAGCATCTTTCAATATTTTAAAGAAGAACTTCATAAACCAACATCACTTTAACAGTGGCCCAATATTTTATGGAATAGATACACCATAATTTATTTAAAATAGTTCTTGTTTATGAATGCTTATTTTCTGTAGTTATTGGTCAATAAAAGAATGCAGTTAAGAGCTTAACATACATTGTGTGTTCATATGCCACAAATTTGCCGTCCAGTTTGGGCAGAGTACTAACAGAAATACATCCCAGAATAGATGATAAACAAATGAACTTTCAACAAAGGTCTCTTAATATTGCACAATAATTATATCTTTTTAGTTCAGATTATTATAGTAAGAAACTTTAGGCACAAAAATTACCCCAAGAGTAACATGTTTTGTAATTGACCCTGTCTCTTCTTAGCTGTCTCAATGTGATATGTAGTAATAAGTAAAAGTCTTTTTTTAAAAAGAAAGGTAATTATATTCTTACACTTCCTTGATCACTAGGTTAGAAAAAGACAAACTTGAAATATTCACCTTTTTGTATATGTAAAAGGAGAAAGTATTTCCATAAATGAAAAGCCAGATTCATGACTGCTTTTCCTCATTTCTTTAATCTAATCTACTGTGTAAATCATTAAATTAGCTGCTTGCATTCACCAGAGAATTGCTTTTGTCTTGCTTTTATTTTCTCATTAAGCTGTCTCAGGACATCACTTCTAACTGAGGGAAACTTGTTCACTTAAAAAAAAAATGCATGAGAACCTCATGTTGACAGAATCAAGGCTATAGCAGTTATTACTGACAAGATAAGGCACATGCATTCTTTCCTATGCTAAGAAAAAAATTCAGCTTTAGCAAAGAATAACTGGGAGTCATGAAGTCCTTCAAATACCTTTCCTTCTTGCTAATTAACATCTTTGTGTATTAAAGAATTCCCAGTTGAAGCCTAAAGACATTATTAAAACAAAGCACAAGCTTGAATTTTGTAATGTAAAGATGCTTGATAGACACATGAGAGTCTGGACGTGAAATAATTCTTAACTCCTTGCAATGAAAGGTCATTTTGTGACACTGAAATTATATTTTTCCCAAGGGTTGGATTGCCAATTGCTTAGTTTTTCTTTCTTATTGAAATCCAAAGAGTTGCCCAACCTTGGTTATTCTATAACATTCTTTTTTATAACCACAATCTCCAAACATTCAGAACTGATAACCTGAGAAGTGTCTTGTGAGATAGGGAAAAATTCCATGACCAGATCCTTGGAGTGAGTCTTCTAGGTTTGCAGTCAAGGCACAGCACAGCACATATGGTAATAGGGAGAGATGAATGGCTCTATGAAGAAAGAGGAGAAAAGAATCCATGGGCTACTTCTTATAGCCACAAATACAGGTAACACTTACTTGTTGATGAAAAAAATTAGTCTTACTTTCTGTCATATTTGGGGCTGTCTTAGTCAGGGTTTCTATTCCTGCACAAACATCATGACCAAGCAGCAAGGGTTTATTCAGCTTACTTCCACATTGCAGTTGATCACCAGAGGAAGTCAGGACTGGAACTCAAGCAGGTCAGGAAGCAGGAGCTGATGCAGAGGCCATGGAGAAATGTTTCTTACTGGCTTGCTTGAGTTCCAGTCCTGACTTCCTTTGTGATAAACAGCAATGTGGAAGTAAGCTAAATAAACCCTTTCCTCCCCAACTTGCTTCTTGGTCATGATGTGTGTACAGGAATAGAAACCCTGAATAAGACAAATTAGTACCAGCATAGTGGGGTATTCCTGTGACAACCTGACCATGTTTTGGGGGAGGACTGTGGAAGGACTTGGGAACTTTGAGCTAGAAGAGCCACTGGTTGTTAAGAACTCTATGGGATGTTCTGTAGGAGCTTGGAAGATCATGTTGAAAACAGTGCAGAGATAGAGGCTTGGCTTGTGAAATTTCAGAGGGAAGATTAAAGACTCTTATCAGGGCCATGTTGTTTTGATTGTGAAGATTCTGTGGTTTTGGTTAGCTGGGGCTGAAGTATCAGAAGTGATTAACAAGGTACCAGAACTACTAAAGCGAAAACTTTGCATTACTGGGACTATCGATGCTGTTTGGCTGGAGCCAAGAAATTAGTGGTGATTTAGAAGAAACCAGCATCACTGAGGTGACATCTTCTGGGAAGTGTTTTCTGAGAGCACAAAGAGGCTGTATTCCAGAGATAGCCAAGGTTGTACCTTGTGCTGCAGTGGGACTTGGTAATATTTAAGAGTCACCCAGGTGGTACTGATTTTGAAGGCATGAAGGGGTCATGAAGAGCAGCTGAGGCTCAGCACAGTGAGAGGCCATGGAAGGCCATTGGTGAAGGGGCAGCCTCAGTTGCAATTGATGGCCCAGGACTCAAGGGGTCATGCAAAGGAGTTGAAGCTTGGGACCATGAAGAGAGCCTATGAGAGACTATTGGTGAAGCCTAGTTACAGCAGAAGACAACATGTTTTGGAAATGTCAGTACCATGCAATGACCACCAAGGACTTCAGCAACAGTGGAGTACAGGTATCTGGAACCTAGAAGACAAAATGTGTGCCACAAAGGGCAGAGCTGGAGAAGTGACCAAAGCCCTTAGAAGAGCCCAGAAATCGTGAGTTGGATCCCAGACATTGGTTTTGCTTTTGATTGTGACTGTGCCCTAATATTTTTCCCTCTTGAAGGAAGAATGTATTTTAGTGGAGCCCACAGTTAAGAGACTTTGAATTTTAAAAGATATTGGACATTTTAAATATATTGAACTTTTAATATGTAAAGACTGTAGTGAGAGACCCCTGGGGGAGACCCCCACTCAAATCTCAGGAGAACGTGCACCCAAGGAATCACGAGAGACCATCTTGATGTAATTACAAGAGATATTTTTTAATTTCAGGGCACTCTGGTTCGGCACCACACCTATCTCACGCAGGAGATAGTGGAGCCGACCACGAGACTTGAAAGTTAGGGGTTTATATAGGGAAAAGGTCTGAGGGAACAAAGGGATCAGTGTGGTCATACATGATTGACTAGTTCAAATATTAACTATTACATGCAGAACAGAGTGGAAAATTCTTAAAGTTGGTGTTAATCTGAGTCAACAAAGCATCTGACCTTAAACCATATCTGAGAGGACCAGATGGTCCATTACTTAGTGTCTGCCAGGCACATCTTTGCAGGCCTGGGCCTTGGACATGTCCTCGTTTGCCTAGACATGTTTTACTCTATGTTTATAGTTTTATGTCTTCTTGACCTGCCAGCTTTTATGATATCTAACAACTTGCTTGCTCCTTCCCAGGCCTATGTGGGCCAGCTTGTGATGGATTCTTAGGCCCATAACTTTTCTTCCTAGTCAGCACAGGTCTAAAGCTTTAATTTTTCTTTTTAGTAGGACTTTAGATCTTGGGGATGAATAAGAAAGTAAGGGTTGAGGCTTAATAGTGATGTATTTGTGTGTGTCAAGTTGACAAGGGGTCAATTGTATTGGCTGGTTTTGTGTGCCAACTTGACACAGGCTGGAGTTATCACAGAGAAGGGAGTTTCAGTTGGGGAAGTGCCTCCATGAGATCCAGGTGTGGGGCATTTTCTCAATTAGTGATCAAGGGGGTAGGGCCCCTTGTGGGTGGTGCCATCCCTGGGCTGGAAGTCTTGTGTTCTATAAGAGAGCAGGCTGAGCAAGCCAGGGGAAGCAAGCCAGTAAGGAATATCACTCCATGGCCTCTGCATCAACTCCTGTTTCCTGACCTGCTTGAGTTCCAGTCCTGACTTCCTTTGGTGATAAAGAACAATGTAGAAGTAAGCCAAATAAACCCTTTCCTCCCCAACTTGCTTCTTGGTCATGATGTTTGTGCAGGAATAGAAACCCTGACTAAGACAGGAGCACAACATGAAATGACTGTTACCTTAAGCTAAATGACTTACAAAGTAATTATTTTCCCCAGACATGTGGTTTCTTCCTTGCATGTTGTCATTTTAAAATGATATGCAAAGTTGAGGTATACATTTAAAAATATTGTAAACTATATTAATTTTCACATATTAAAAAAAAAAACATATCTGACACTCTGCCTCGTTTCCAGTACAGGAGGAAGGATTTTGGTTTAGGTCAGATATACTTAAAATTCAACCCTAGGGAAGAGCTGACAATCTGTGTCTTAAGTTTTCTCCTCTTAAATGAAGATTAACTAAAATTGTATAATTAGCTGCTTGGACAGACTGGAAGTGAAATAAAAATTTCTGATTTCTTTGAATACTCAGTTGTGCCCTGTGTTGTTTTTCTGGAAGCTGTCTTATGAGATGTTTTGCTGATGCAGACACTTGAGAAGATGTTTTGCTAAGAAGTGATATTTTTCTGGAAGCTGTCTTGTGAAAGGGCTTGTGATGTTTTGCTGGAGTGGACACTTAAGAAGGCACATGATGATTGGGAAGAATATAAATACAATCCCACAGAGAGTGAGAGTGTATTCTTGCATTGGTTCACCTTGCAACATTTTGCTGTTCTTTACTGAGTTTTGCTTGTCTTGAGTTTGTACAGATAAATGTGTCACACAACTTTTCATGGTATTGCCACTGCTTCTGGCCACTTCCACAGACTTGTGCTGATTTGGCGGAGCCTCACTGTTTCTTCTGGATCAAGCTGCTGCTATTGATTTGTGTTGGTGTTTTGGACTGGACTTGCTGATATCCTGACAAAGAAGATTGGAATTGCTCCAAAGAACTGTTCTAAAGAGGTCCATAGCCCTTGTTTCCTACTAACTTTTCTCTTCCCATACCTCTGACAGGTAGGCCAGAAGGAAGGGAGGTTGAAGCCTTTAAGAACCCTTATTAAAGTAAGTTTTGAAAAGTCTAAGCCTACACCAGAAGAGAAACATCTTTTTTAAAAATTTTATATTTATTTTAATTACTTTTTTGAAATGAGCCCACAAATAAACATATCACACAACTGTCGTGATAATAACTTAAGCCACACTTATGTTATAGATCTCAGTGAGCTTCTGTACACTTACCATGGTGACTCTGAAGCCAGTATAGAATAACATTTAGAAAGACAATAAGGAAAGGCTCCTGTTAGGTAATGAAGAACAAAATGCAGGCAAAAGGACATATGGGTCATAGAAGAGATATAAAGATATTGGTTATTTTACATGGTGGATAACTTTCAGAAAAATCATTGATGGTGAAAGTGTAAGACCCTGAGCTACTTTCTGAAAAGCTGATGGAGTCACATACCTGTGGGAAGAATAATAAGAGCATTCTAGGGACTGCATTTTTTGACAATGTACTTGCTCCATCACTTTCCTAGAGTCCGTGTTATACTTGGGTTGACTAGAAGTTCTGATGGGAAAATGGAGCTAGAACTTTGCCATATATCTTTGCAATACCTTCTTTTCTTCCTTCTCCAGCCCTCCATCCCTAATCAAATACTGTGTTAACATGGATTAGTTTGCATGTTCTAGGGAAGCACTTCCAAACCTGTTGACTTTGGGGGTCTATATAATTTCTTGTTATAGAGGGCTGCCCTGTCGTTGACCAAAGATTTATCAGCATCCCTTGTCTCCATTCACTAGATGAGAGTAGTTATTACCCTTGTTTTAAGAACTACGTATGTTACCAGACATGGAAGGATGTTCTCTGGGAGGAAAATCTGGTCCTAGTTGTGAGAGTGCTGTTGTAGAGCTTTATAGGAAAGGAACCATAGAGTATGTGTGCTTTACTGGGTGGCTGTGTTCCCTCGTCATGATTATCTGCAGGTTTATACAGCACAGATTCATTTTCTTAAGCTACTTGATCAGAAGTCTCTGAGAGTAATTGGTTTGCCATCAAAGTAGGTATGTGTCTAGATCAGCTGTTCTCAACCTGTGGGTCACAACTCCTTTGGGGTTGCATGTCAGATATCCTACATACCACATATTTACACTACAATTCATAACAGTAGCGAAATTACAGTTATAAAGTAGCAACAATATAATTTTATGGTTGAGCATCACTGGAACATGAGAAACTGTCTTAAAAGGTCGCAGCATTAGGAAGGTTGAGAACCATTGGTCTAGATCATTGAATACTCAGGGGGTAGAAAATCATGAGTTCTGAGTCTAATAGTTGTAGGTATTGGCTGCCATACATTATTGGCTTGAAAATATCTCATTCTCTTTGTAAGGTTGCCAGGAAAATCAAATTTGAGCAACGTAACATGAAAGTAATAGAATTTGTGCTAATGTTGCCATATGAAAGGGTATAATGCTTGTGTCATATAGTTAATAGATATTTATTGAATAGTCGAGGTAGCATGAAATTAAACTTAGCATGTTTTCTAAGCCAAGTGAAAAAGAAATATAGCACTACAATTGAGATGCAGAAGTAATGGAGAAAGGAGAGATAGGCCTAAGGAAGTATTAATAGAACAACGCCTGGGACAGGCAAGACCTGACCTGGAGAATTTTGAATGGTAGTTAGGATCTTACAATAAATTTCTCTGCAATGATATCCATGGAAACAAGAAGTATAAAATGACATACAATGTTTTAGGATCTATGAATGGTTTCCTGTGTTGGTAGCATAAAATAATGGGAGATGAACAATAAATAAGAAACAACACTGAAGGATGCATTTGCTCTTTGCTAATTAATTTAGACTTTATTTGATAAATAGCAGAAAACTAGGAATGGATTTTAAAACAAGGAATGTAAACCAGTTAGTATTTTTGCAAAGATTGCTTTGTTGCCAGAGTGTGGAATTGATTTAAATGTCTGTTCTCATTACTGAAGCCTAGGGATTTTATTTCATCAATATTTTATTGTTTCATTGTAATAAATTAACATAGATTTTTTTTGCAATTAAGTTTCATTACTAACTAGCGAAAAATGACTTTTTAAGAAAGAAAAGAAGTCTTATAAGATAATTTTAATTTAGGTAGTCAGGTAAGTGTAGTATAGGAAGTAGGCTTTTGTGGTGTGGGGCAGGTGCTATTATTTCTTTTTAAAAATTTTGCTTTTTATTTGAGATTGTAATACACTTACATTTTTCCTTTCTCTTTCCCCTTCCCACATAGCCATCCCTACTCTCTTTTAAATTTGTATCCTTTTTTTACTAATTGTAAAACACACACACACACACACACACACACATATTGCTAGATAAATCCTTCTTTGTCTTTATAATGCTACCTCTATGTTTATTTTCAGGGCTGTCCATTTGGCATTGGACAGCCAGTTAGCACACTCTTCTCTAGGGAAGACCACCTTCCCTGCGCCCAGCTTTCCTCAGTTGCCTGGCGTTCTTTATACAGAGTTGAGGCTCTATGGGCTTTTCCCAGTCCACTTTGGCATGTTCATCCTCGTTCAATTCGTGATTAATGTATCTTTAGTTCAGGAAGGACAGTTTGAAATTGCTCTCTGTCCCTATTAAAATACCCAAATTCCTCCATGGATAAAGGAATCTGAGTGTGAGTAGGTGCTGTGATGAGTCAGTGGATCTACACAGTGAATGCGGGGAGCCATCTGCTCCACAGAGAACAATGACAGGACAACACCTCTTGAAAAAACGAGCCAGATGGCTTCTTTGGTACTGAGTGACCCAGGCTTTACAAGCCACAGACTTTGAGGTATGTTTTCTGAGAAGTAATAATCCCCAGTAGCAGAGATCCTTAGTGGGTCATCTTTCTGGACATGAAAGGCTGCCATACCCTCTTCTCCTATACAACCAGAGCCCAGGTGCTTCCATGGGCCATCTGGGGTTCAATTATATGCTCTGCCTTTCATGTACACACACACACACACACACACACACACACACACACACAGCCTTCCCTCTCCTAAATGTCACAAGACCCTATTTTCTTATCTAAACGCATTGTCCACTTTGCTCATCTGAAGACAGCCCTCCATTATCAACCAAGTACCATTATATTGATGTTAGTAGAGTAGAGGGTGCCATGGTTCCTGCCTCCTTGGCTCCTTCTGGTATACAGGGTACTTTTGATAAAAAAGTCTTGTTTTTATATTTTGAGTTTGAAATTGTTATACAACAGTCATAACTTAGCCCACAGTATGTGTGTTGCCCCCCCCCCATTGTCCATGGAATGGAAATTTGGTGATTAAAAAAAAAAGGTATGCAAGACTAGAGAAGGGAATGAGTGTGATAGAAAAGATGGGTGAATTGCAATACACTAGGATGGGTTGTAGGGTTCCTGAAATGTACCTGGAAGGATGACATTTCATTTAGTTGTTTTAGAATAAATACTGAGTGCCAGGTCTATTATTTATTTTATCCATTGACTAAATTACCAGAGACCAAATGATGAGTAGGTAGAAAGGAAGTCATGGGAATATAAATTACCCCCAAGAAAATCTAAAAGCAAACGTCTGTGTGTGGCAAACTTCTCAATCTGAGGAGAGGGGTGGGTATGACTGACATCTGTTCCATAGTGATCTTGGAGACCTGGAGATTATACAGAGATGCATGCTTTTGCCTCCATGAAAGTCTGTTAAAAGATTTTTAAGCCTCTAATGATGATTATTAATCCTGTCACCATCCTGCTGAAAAACATGTACCATATCATATGAAATCAATATAAATAATTGATACCCAGAGGTAATGATACTCCTAAAATAGAAATAAGAAGACATGATACATTCCTTCAAATACGTGATAGACTAGAAAGATTATATTGTTTTGTGTAGGTTCTAGTTGTAGGATTAGAACTAGAAAAAGATTTAGCAGGTAGGCATGGTCTGTACATTCTAATCATTCCAGTGTTGAAGAGGCAGAGCCAGGAGGACTGAGAGTTTGACAGCAGCCTGACCTGTATATTAAGACTCTTTCTCCAAAAAAGGAGTGGGGAAGGAAGGAAGGAAGGAAGAAGAAGGAGAGAAAGAGGAGGAGGTGAAGGAGGTAAAGGAAATGTGAGTCAAGATAGGGAAGATTTAAGTGTGTTAAACAATTTAATCTTTCCACAAGCAGCTTTTTGATGGTCTATGTGTTCAAATAGAAGCCTAGAGCCATCTAGTTAGATAACAGGAATCCTTTCAAGACTGAGTCAAGATCCATATATTCTATATGTACTTGAAATGTAACATTCTAAAATGCAAATATGGTAAACTCAATGCCAATCTTTGAACTTCTCTTCATGCTCTTCATGTAACTTATGTTTCTATTACTCGAGCTAAACAAGGTGATACTCATTTTCTGTAATGGATTCCTCCATATATCCATTCCTCTTTTATGACTTCTGTAATTTCTTGTGTCTATTAACTATATTTTTGAGATATGGTCTTCTCAGCTGGCCTGTGCTTCTGGATACTTGTGTCTCAGCCCTCCCTGTGGTAGAATTGCAGTTGTACATCCAGTTCAGTTGGAAGATATTTATTTTGCCTTTTAATGTGTGTATCCATCTCACCATCTGTTTAACACATATTGAATTCTTAACTTACAGTAGGTACCATGGTAAGTACTCAGAGCTTGAAATATACCACATCTCCTTTGACCTCATGGGGATGAAACAAGGCTTGGTATTGGCTGTATGTGATACTTCAAATGCTAATTGGTTATATAGAACCTTAAAAGGTAGCTACTCATTTATACTGATGTTTTCAAAGTGACATGAACCTAAAACAAATATCCCAAGTATTAGATAGGATATTTGAGAGAGGTTTCTGAATATCATAGTTAAGTGCTTTCTTAGCCATGACTTAACTATTGAACTTTTCTTTGGTCAGTGCTTAGTTATGTAACCTTGTTATCTAACCTTTTTTTTTTTTGTTTGTTATTGTTGTTTTTAATCCTCTACTCTAGAAAAGAGAATTAAAGCTGAACTGACCTGTGAGAGTTTTTATGTACAGTAGAAATGCATATGTATTTCTTGCTGCAGGCTTCTCATGAAATAATTACTCAAAATCGATAAGCTATCATGTCACTTCTTAGAAAAGGTATCCCATGAGCTCCTTACTACTTTAGCACTCATTGTACCAAGGGTATGTTCTTATACATCTGAATTGTGAGGCTGCTAAACCCCTGAGCATTTCTTAATCTTTACTTCATCAACATCATGATGCTTTCCAATGTGGTCCATGTCAAGGCAAATGCTGCAAATTTTAATGTGTAAGTGAGACAGCATGGAAATAGAAAAGACTGATCTGAAAAGAAATGACCATCCTGCAGCTCCCATAGCCCCCAAATCTAACTAGCTTTCAGGATGGTTCAGCAAATTAATCCTAAAGGTCCTCAAACTATGGTGCACTGTTCAGAGAACTCTGACATTGCTCAGTGCTAGACTCTGCAGTAAAGAAGGTAGAGTTGATAAGTGTGTCTCTTACTTGCTTTTCTGTCACTGTTAGAAAACAACATGATCAAGGGTACTTACAAAAAAAGCATTCAATCTGGGGCTTAAAGTTCTAGTGGGTTAGAGTCCATAATGAAGGACCAAAGGCATGGCAGCAAGAATAGCTGAGTACTTACATCTTGATCTTCAAGTAGGAAGCAGGGATAGATAGATAGATAGATAGATAGATAGATAGATAGATAGATAGATGATAGACAGATGATAGATAAATGATACATAAATAGATAGATAGAGATAGATAGATGGTAGATAGATAGAGAGATGATAGACAGATGATAGATGATAGATAAATAGATAGATGATAGACAGATGATAGATAGATGATACATAAATAAATAGATAGAGATAGATAGATGGTAGGTAGATAGAGAGATAGATAGACAGACAGACAGACAGACAGACAGACAGACAGACAGATAGATAGATAGATAGATAGATAGATAGATGGAGAGAGAGATTAAGAATGATGCAAGTCTTTTGAAACCCCAATGCCTACCTCATAGTGATACATCTCCTCCAGCAATGCCATACCTTCTAATCCTTCCCAAACAGCTCTACCAACTAGGATTCAAGTATCCCAATATTTGAAACTATGGAGGCCATTCTCATTCAAATCACCACAATGCCCTTTTGATGATTCTTTTGTTTTAAAAGACTCCCATTCCCACCTTCAATCTGGTGCTTAAAATAACACTCTGACCCCATTTCATTCTGACTTTTTTTTTGTTTTTTTGGTTTTTTTTGTTTTTTTTTTTTT
>NW_022196896.1:96982076-96990275 GCF_008632895.1 Mastomys coucha | reverse complement strand
GCCTCGAACTCAGAAGTCTGCCTGCCTCTGCCTCCCAAGTGCTGGGATTAAAGGCGTGCGCCACCACCTCCCGGCTCATTCTGATTTTTTAAGTGTAAAGTGTGAGATGAAATCTTAAGCTCTTTTTCTCTCATTATTTCTCACAATACTACATCACCTCCTATTTAAGCAGGATGTATGGTTCACCTGGTAACTTGTTTAGATAGATGCACTGGAACTTTCAAGGCGGCCAAGGCCACAATTTGCTGGTTACTTAACAATTTATTGTATGTGCCAATTTTATAGTATATCATTAGGATTAAAATACAAGAGTAAATCTAGGTACAAGTATCTAGCTGCTTTGTCTTGAAGTTTCATAATAACTGTTAGGGGAAAACACTTATTTCTTACTTCTCTTTATTTGGTGAAGGGGGTTTTCCTGTGAGATGCTGTATTCTTCTTGTCCCAGCCAGTAGTTCTGTGGAATAAGCAATAAGCTGGTGGGTGAAAGGCAGTGATCTGCCAGTTTCTATTTGGTGAAACCAGTCCAGTGGAAATTCTAATATGTGGAGGATCCTGTCTCTTCCTGGTGCCTTCTCTTCTAGCATAGTGCTAGGGACTGAGCTTGGGGAAGTGTATATACAGTCTTTGATTTGTATCACCTGTTTCAGGGTGTAAATGGAAAGGCTATATCAGTACTTTAACTACATTTGACCCTTATAGTGTGCCACTGCCTCCTGTTGGCTTTATCAGAAATCCATATCACAATGACTTCCACTCCCTGATTGCTGTATCTGATCTCAATTTATTTGGAATTCAGCTTCCCAAAAGGTATTGCTATTTGTTACATGCTCTTAAAGACCAGTAATCAATAGTTATTCATCACTAATTAATCTAACCTTAAATAATTTTTAAAAATAGAAATAACATATGAATGGCAAATAAATTCAAACCACATGAATAAAATGAAAAGTACTATCTGCCTTCCCCTTTATCCCGTTGACTCTCACTAGAGAGTTATTCGCTATGAACTTTTCTGCAGCTTTTTAAGGAAAAAGACGTATTTGCATTTATGACTATTTATGTGCTTTAGAAGGTATACACAAATACTCTGGGTTAGGCAAAAATTTCATAGAGATGATACCAAAGATACAAGTTATGAAAGCAAAAATTGGCAAGCTTTACTTTAAATTTAAAAAAATCTTTATGAAATTCTTAGGGAAATAGATGGATCTGGTGAATATCATCCTGAGTGAGGTAACCCAATCACAAAAGAACACACATGGTATACACTCTCTGATAAGTGGATATTAGCCCAGAAGTTCGGAATACACAAAGTACAGTCCCACAAACCTCAAGAAACTCAAGAAGGAAGATTAAAATGTGGATACTTCATTCTTTCATAAAAGGGGAAACAAAATACCCATGGAAGGAGTTGTAGAGACTAACTATGGAGCAGAGACTGAAGGAAGGACAATCTAGAGACTGTTCCACTTGGGAATCCTTCCCATATTCAATCATCAAATCCAGACACTATTGTGGATGCCAGCAAGTGCTGGCTGACAGGAGCCTGATATAGCTGTCTCCTGAGAGGCTCTGACAGTACCTGACTGAAGTAGAAGCTCACAGCCATCCATTGGAATGAGTACAGGGTCCCCAATGAAGGAGCTAGAGAAAGGACCCATGGAGCTGAAGGACTTGCAGCCCCTTAAGAGTAACAACAATATGAACTACCTAGTACCCTCAGACTCCCAGGGACTAAAACTCCAACCAAAGAGTATACATGGTGGGACTAATGGCTCCAGCAGCATATGTATAGCAGAGGATGGCCAAGTTGGTCATCAATGGGAGGAGAGGCCCTTGGTCCTGTGAAAGTTCTATGCCCCAGTGTAGGGGAATGCCAGAGCCTGTAAGGGTGGTGGTGGTGAGCAGGAGGAGGGGGAGGGAACAGGGCTTTGGTTTTGATTTTGTTATTTTATTTTATTATTTTTTTTTCAGAGAGGAACCTGGGAAGGGAGAAAAAAAAAGGGAAAAATCTGCTTTGAAAGGAACAATACAGCATATTAGAACGAAAATCCACGGAAAGAAATATTTGCAAATTTTATATCTGATTCAAGACTTATATCCAAAATATAAGTATAATTCTTATAACAATAATAAAATAGAAATGACCCAGTTGGAAAATGAGCAATGGTTCTGAGGGATTCTCCAGAGAAGTGTTAGAAATGATTAATAGGCACACAAGTAAATGCTCAACATTGTTCATCATTAGGGAAATGCACATAAAACCCAGAACAGACACCACTTGAGAACACCAAGATGGCTATTATGAATGAGAAAGATAGTAACAAGGGTTGAGGATTGGGGGAAAACTGGAATCTCCATGCCTCACTTTTAGTAATGTAAAGTGCAGTCATTTTCAAAATTAGTCTGACAACTTCTCTAAATGGCAAACTGCTATTATTTGACCCAAACATTTCTACCCCTACGTGCCTAGTCAAGAGCAATAAAATCATATGTCCCCATCTCGAACATGGACATTTTCAGATGCATTATTTACAATGATTAAATGTGGGAACAAACCAGATGTCTATGAACTAACATTTGGAGAAAGAAAATATGGGAAAGGATGAGAAGAACTTATAAGTGACACCTGAGAACCTTAGCTGGAACATAGGGAGAAGAGCTGGAGCCAAGCCATTGGCTGCTGAGTGCGTTACCTCATGTAACCGTGTAGATTTTAGGATATTCAAGTCAGACCACCAGCCCCGCCCTGATGTGGTGCACTTCTTAATTAACCCAGGCACCTCTGTGGCAGATGACTGTGCTGGGTGATTAGGCTTTGCATCATCTCACAGTGGGTCTTTTAATATTTCATGCCTTACTTTAATATTCTTGCTTTCTTTCCTACCTTAGGTCTGTGCTTTTATTTTTATTCATTCTTGAGACCTTGAAAGTGGAAAGTGTCCTTTCATTTTATGAATATTTAGAATCCTGCTGCGCTGGTGCTTTTTGGTAAGTTCTTTTATCAGTTTAACAGTATATGTATTTTTTCTATTTCTTGTTGCATAATTTTTCTTAAAATATCGGGCATGGATGTGCAGTTTCACTTAATTTGTGGGGACATCCATACTGATTGTTGTATATGTATTTATTTATTTTTCTGCCTTCATCTGAGAACATGTGGTGGATTGCATTAATGCATTTCCTAGACTTGCTTTCAATCATTCATTTGGCATTCATTCCACACATATTTATTTGGTACCCTCCAAGCAGCAGATGCCGTTCTGAGCATCAGCGACACAGTAAAAAGCAAAGCAGTCATTATTTTTTTTTAAATACTATTAAATGCAATCTGTTACTGTTTAGTCTTTTGCATTTAGATTTGAGAATCTACCTCAAGAAATATAAAAACTGTGCACACAAAGATATATGATAATGGATCATTATTATATTATTTATGAGTGTGCTCACTGATGGGAAGATGTTGAAATATGTTTAGTTTCTCCACAGTATGACATAATGTATAGTAATTAGAAAAAAAGCATGCAGTTGAGTGCATATAAATAGGAAAATATATAAAAATATTGAAGGATTTGTGTATGCATGGTATCATATTACTACAGTAGAAATGAAAAAGAAATCTTATGTAACTGACGCTGCTTTGAACTTACTATGTTGATTCTCCTAATCCTCCTGTCTCCACCTCTCTGTCATTACCATGCCCATATCCCAGCTACCCTTGAACTCACAGCAATTCTTTTTTCTTGGCCTCCTAAGTACTTGGATTCCGGACATGTTCAACCACCCCATGCTCTCTGCGTGCGCCTCGATAGGCATATATGGAAGGCTATCAAAAGGGGGAAAAGTGAGGAATGTGGAGACAGATTTTTCACTTTCAACATACGTTTCATGGCTTGTTTTAAAATCTTTTTTTTTTTTTTTAAAAAATTTGGTAAGTAAATATTAATGCTATTATAAAAGGAGGATGTTGGGGGCTTTAAGATACAAAACACTATGTACTACACCCTTTGAGTGTGACTGAGTTGGTATTCACTTGCAGGGTACAGGGCTGTTACAGGCAGTTTGTAGCAGGATAAAATCCTTTATGGATTTGATGGTTTGCTGTAATATTGGATAATTTGGAGAAATGGGGTATTTTAGTATGTCTGTGCAACAAGATCTTGAGGCTGGGTAACTTACAGTTTAGGAAAGTGCACTGGTTTATAGTTCTGAGGCTAGGAGGTCTAAGATTAAGGAGACAGTATAGGTCTTGCTGGGTCAGTCCAGTCTATAGACAATGGCTGAAGGGCAAAAGAGAATGTGCAAGAGAATGTGCCTGGAGCTCAAGACTGACTACATTACAGACCCACCTTCTAGCTAAGATGGCATCTTCAATCCATTTAAGAGCTCAAACCTTCCATGATCTTTAAAAAATTTCTACAACGTTCAACCTTGTTACATGGGGGATGAAGTTTGTAACACATAAGCTTTGGGGAACATTTCATTTCATTTCAATATTTGTTTATTTTTTAAATTCACTTTACATTCTGGTCACATCCTCCTCCCTCTTTTCTTCCCAGCCCCACCCTTACATATCCCTCCCCTAATTGTCCCCCCTTCTCCTCAGAGAAGGAACCCCTCCCTTGGGTATCACCCTACCCTAATCACAGCAAGACTAGGGATATCCTTTTCCACTGAGGCCCAGCCGGGCAGTCCAGTTAGGGAAGGAGATCCAATGGCAGGCACCGGAGTCAGAGACAGTCCCTGCTTTACTTGTTAAGGGACCCACATGAAGACCAAGTTGTGCATTTGCTACAAATGGGTAGAGGGTTTAAGTCCAGCTCCTACATGCTCCCTGATTAGTGGCCCTGGCTCTGTTACCCCCATGGTCCCAGGTTAGTTGATTCTGTAGGGTTTTCTTGTGGTGTCCTTGACCCCTCCCACTTGCTCAATTCTATCCCTGACTCTTCCTCAAGACTCCCCAGGCTCTGCCTGATATTTGGCTGTGAGTATCTGCATCTGCCTCCATCCACTGCTGGATGAAGCCTCTCAGGAGACAGTTACTGCAAGAAGTTGAGTCAGAAAGGTGGGCACTACAGGACTGCACTATCTCTGCTACCGTTGGTCTTGATCTTTACCCCTCGACCTATCTCCCTCCCTATTCAGCTCACTTCTACTTAACATTGCCTGTGGGTGTCTGATTGGTAGAACCCAAGCCTGACCTGAAACTCTAGCTGCAGAGAACTCTAAAGATGTAGTCCTCAAATTGCCAAACAACATGGTATAGGAGAATATGTATGAGAAAGAGGCTCCCATGAATCATAGGTAGGCAAGTCACAGGGCATCTACCATAATAAGCAACACATTGACTCTTCCCATATTTCCTTTTTTTTAAAAAAATCTTTTAGAAATGGGGTGTCATGGATGCCAAGCTGACCTAGGATGACCACAAATTTTTGATCTTTCTAGGTCTGCCTTCCATGTGTTATCATGCCCAGCTTAAGTGCAGGACATTTTGAATGGGATACATGATTATTTTTTCACAGATACTGGGGAAATCACTGACTTACTGGAAAGGCATTTTTTTTTCATGGCTGAGAAAAGCTTATTTATTATAGACTTATACAGCAAATAAGCAAGCCTTGGTAATAAAAAACTAGTGCAATCATCTGAAATTCTACAATCTGATATTAATACTTTGAGAATTAGTATTGCTACTAATCTAACTTTTAAACACCCATTAACACACCCCCAACTTTTAAAAATAGAAAATAAAAGCTGTGTACTAAAGTTAGATATGTGGCTTCAAAAGTAAAGTAAATTAAGAATCATAAAACACATATTGAATTAATAACTTAATTTAAAAACTCATGGAAACAAAAGACTTAAGTTTCAGAAAGTGAAATTCATTTTTAAATCACTTTCATCAAGTCAAAAATAATTAGGCTTCCATTTCTTCATTTTTAATAAACTCTAATTTCTGATTTAATAAGGGTTTGTTTTTAATTAACATTTTTAAAATTCCTAAAACATCTCTTTAACACCCTCCCTCCCCCCGTTATTTGGGAAATTGTATATATTGCCCAGTTTTCAAACAATAGAACATCAGTATTTAGTAATGACTAAATGAAGCCCAGTGAAGCCAAACATATCCACTAAGTACTTTAAATCCCATGCTTATAAAGCTAAAAGGTTGAGTGGATTCTCTTACAGGTCCAGATCTGCAAAATTGAACATTCTAGAAGAGATTTCTTTCCTGACTGAAAAGATTGAAGCTGCAAAATCCTGGCTTTGATTTCCAGATCTGCTTTTCCTATGCCAGGTGACCTTGGGCTCATTATGAACTGCTGGATGCCTCCATTTATGAATCTGAGCAGGGAGATTAAAGGGGCTCCTATTTACTTCCTGGAGTTTGATGAGGGCTGCCAGTTCCCTCACAGCGATTGTCCTATATACATATTATAACTAATTAAAGTAAGGACAATAATGGGTCCAGGAGCCAGCTAACCAGGGTTCTTCAGTCTCTATGTAGATTTTAATCTTGAGATGACTTTGAGACCCATAAAAGTTACCATAGTTAAATTATAACCTAAACAATTCCACAATTCATAGGATTTTTTTTAAACAGGTAATGAATGAATTATATTACTACTTGAAATGGAAACTTTATATAGCAACACATATTAGTTTGTCTACAAATGTACAGGTCTGGTAACTTCTATTATAATATCTAAGTGTATCTGCAGAGGCTAATCCAAATTAAATGTGTATATACTTCTGGTGTTATCACTACAAATGCAGTTTTAATTTCGCAAGTGACTGAGTTATTTTTCTTTAGTGAGCAAGCAGTACGTTTTGTAGCTAGAAAAAAAATGTAATCAAGTGACATTCTGTGAATGTTGTTTTAAAATCATAGTTGTCCTCCGTTGTATACATTCTAAAGCTAGGGTAGCTTTACGATCGGGGCAATGGAATAATGCAGGAGGAGACACAGAGAGATGTTGGTCAAGAAAGAGTTCCAAGTTCCAACGCCCGTTTAGTCCAACATCCATGACACTAACTTTTAAGCTGACTTTAACTTTTACTTCTCTTACAGCTGTGGACTATTTAGCAAGATTTTCAAGACCCTCTTGGTTGGCTCAGCAGCCTAAAGCCCTTCCTTTTCTGATGTCTGTCCCTTGCCTTCCCTCTTACCCTAATTTCACACATCTATATCCCTGATGTCTCCATTCCACTCAGATCCCTAGGACAGCATCCTCAGTTCCTATCTCTTAGCTCTTGTCAACTCCTTCCTTCTTGACCGTCTATTCCACAAAAGTCTATCTCGAATTCTTTTGAGCACTTACTCATTCCTACCATGTATTTTGGTGACCCGTGGTCTCCAGTAGCCCAGCCATGAAAGCGTTCTGTCCGTTGTGATTTGATATTTTCAAGGAGTAACTTGACAACTCCCCAGCTTCACACTTACCCAACCCTGCAGAAGATTTACTTCTCCTCACAGCAAGCAAGTTGCAAAGGATTCAGGCTGCGAAAGAAGCAGCTGGGCTGTCATCTTGTTCTGTGTTATAGCTGAGGTCCAAGGTGGACCCAGGCATTCCTGCTCATGACAAGATGGGTTCAAAAGGCATGTAGAGTTTCAATATGAGTCCTGATTGCAGTTGTGTGATCTTTAGATTAGACTCGTGTCCTTACTACCACAGAAAAGAGACTGGTCCATTGTTAAGGAGTCACCAGAAACTTATGGACACTGACATTTCACCTAAGGAGCAAAAAAAAGCGTGAATTCATGGAATGTATTTGAAGGAAGCCATCAGGTTTTCTGAAGAAACATAACTCATTTCCTTCTAACGTCTCTTCTCTTCAGAGCCCAGTCTCCACAGCACAACAGGGGACTTCCATAGTACTCAGGATAAAGTCCCCAGGTACTGGGTTCTTTCTATGTGTAACTCTATCTCCATGGTCCTTCCAGAACTCTTGTGTCCTTTTCAAAGGGCCCCCATATTCCCTCTTTGAATACCTTGCTTTTTCACACATAGTCATTTGAATCTACCTGACCAACAGTTATGAGATGTGATGCCAGTTTGATCAGCTTTTATTTCAGCCATAATAACAATCCTCTTTGTGTCATGACCACCCAGTGACAGCCAATGCACAATGGTTTATAGCTTTTCAGCCTCTTTGTGTGTCCTATGCATTTTTGTAAAAAAAAAAAAAAAA
>NW_022196896.1:96977845-96982062 GCF_008632895.1 Mastomys coucha | reverse complement strand
AAAAAAAAAAAAAAAAAAAAAACCAAACCAGAATTGGAATCACGACATGGTCCTGTCTGCTTTTCTAAGACCTATAACTAAAGTCTTTAAAAGAATATCCAACAACAATAGCAAACATCCTTTGAAAATGACATTGAGACAAAGCTGGACAATATAAAGCAATTTGATGCTTTTATTTTCTATAAAGGACAAGGTGATTGTCTGACTCTAGAAAGCTGCCGTGAAGGACAATGGCTGTGTTCTGGAAATCAGTTAGTTTTACTTGCTGTGTGCAGTCAGCCGCCACATAGGGTACCTTTAGTCTTCACTTCAGCCTTACACAGTATTCAGGACCTGTGATATCAGGTTTGTCCCTTACCCTACAAGCCACCATTCTGATGAACTATCAGAAACACCAGTCACTGCAGCAGGACAAGAGTCCTCCTGCGACTCTTTCATTATCTCTGCCTCTGCCCCTGCTGGTGTTTTTTACTTAGGAGTGTTTTGTCTTCTTTGGGCAGACTGCATGCCTGTGGGGCAGCAGCCATAGATGCCTTTTTGTCTTGTCTTATGCTACTGCCCAACAAATGTAATTTGGAAAAAAAAAATGGATTTCATCCATTTAGAAATCCTCTCCAAAGACTGAAAATAACAAAGTTGTTTTAAAAATCTTATATCTTACAAAAATCCTGTAGGTTCCCAAGTTTTAGTTGTTAAGCTCTTGTCCCCTGACTTACACCATAAATGTGGCCACAGCAGAAGGGGCTACTCTTCGCAATTGAAATGTGGCTATGGAATATTGACAAGATTACCGTTTTACTCTCAAATCGACAATCTGTGATGAGTTTCGTTTGGTTTTCATGAATTTGAAAAAGATGTTTAAATCAGGAGACTCATAATGTTTCAAGATAAAATAGAAAGAGATTAAAAATAGAAAAGGATTGTCAGCTCAAAAGTCTTTTTTTTTTTTTCAGTTGCTTTGTTGTTGGATAGATGTCCCTATAGCGCATGAACCACTCACTATAAAGCAAGGTGCCGTAGACCATTCAAGGTCATGGTTGTCTTTCATCCCCATCCTATATTTAGCCTGTGTCAATTCATATATGTTGTTTTGTTTCAGTAAGTATTTTGATTGGGGGGCAGTGTTCATTCACACTGTCTTATTCATATTCAGAGGTCTTGAAGCACAAACCTAGGTGTCAATCATTGCAGAACCATTAAGTCAGTGATATCATAGATTATTTTGAAAGTGGTACTAGAAAAGGGTTTGAAATCATCTTTAAACCTTCCTACCAACAATAAAATAAAAACAGACACCAGACTGAGGCAATAATCCTGTTGCCACACTCTGAAAAGCAAAGGGCTTACCCATGTTATTGTATTGTGCCAAGATGTAGATTCCAGCTAAAGTAGATACAGAGAAACATGGCACCTACTGTTTGTTATTGAACTGTCTAGCAAGCTCTCCTCTGCAGGGCCATTGCTTATCTAAGGAGTTAGGATTATGCATTTCTTTTCAAATCCCAGCTGTCCGGAGAATCATTTGTCTTTCTGAGAGGTAATCACTCACTTTCAGTTCTCCAGTTATGTTCTAGATCAGTGGCCTATTAACACCAGCCAAAGATTTCACTGGGAAACATAAGAAATTATTTCAGAATTTTAATCAGTTCATTTGGACTTTAGGGGTGAAGAGTCATTGCCTTCTTTGCTCATTTCCCACACCTCTAGTGCCTTCCAGTTACACCTGTTCTCTCAGAGGCTCAAATCAGATGGAGAGTCAGTCTGTCAGGTTTCTCTCCCCTGACAGCCAAATCTAATTAAGACCTGTTCATTTTTACGTACTCTGGAGCCATTTGCTTCTCTCCTTAACCAGGGATTCTCAGTGGTTCAAACCATCATCCTTCCTAGGGAAAAATAAAAGCCCCTAAACCACCTCTTCGCACCATCTCTCCCCTCATGCCACAACAGTAGCTGACATCTACAGGGTGAAGTCTATAGTGATTGACATCTTTCAAAGGCTGTGAACCTTCTGTACCTGTGGCCATCTTCATTGCCATCAACATCTTTGCATCTCTTTCTTTCTGCTCTCTCCACACTCTCCCTTTCCAGGACACAATAAGTGATCTTTCTTCTTGACATCCTCATACCCTGGCACCAGACTCCATGTCTACTCTTCACCTTCTTCCTCAGCCATCTTTTCTTGTATTTGGGCGTATATAATATCTGTAATTTCCATTTGGGGACAATGAGCACATTTTAACTCATTTATTCTCTGCTAAACTGAAAGGTTCATGAGTTTATTTGTCTTATTCACAATAGCAGCACCAGGGCTGAGCAATAGAAACTGATGTTGCAACCATCAGCCATGAGCCTCTGATGACACGAGAGACCATATGAGACATAGAAATCTGAGATTAGTCACTAAGCATTAGACAGTTGTACAGATTTATGAGAAAAGTCAAGTACTAAGTTCAAAATATGCCAAAAAATCAAAACTATAAATATTTTAAAATAAACCAATTCCTATGTTTATACACATAAAGATGTAGATTGATTCTGTCTTCATTAGTAAACTACAAAACTATTTCTATGCTATTAAATACTCCATTAAATACAAATTTTTAAAAATTAAACATTTATTATTTGAGGATTTTATACATGTGCACAATGTATCATGATCATGTCTACCTCCTATTTTTCCTTCCAACGCCCCATTCCTACCTCTCAATAGGTCAATGACCATGGTATTTGGATGTTTTCAAAATTGATGCCTCATGCTTGACTCACTGTAATTTTTCTTTTCATTTTTTTTTTGCCTAAATATTTGCTCTGTAAAGGTCATGCAGTCACTATGCTGTTAGCTTTTGAAACAGCTGGCTACATCAGTATATTAGTCTAAAATCTTCAGGAAGAAAAAGCACGGACTCCGGGATTATGTTTTTCAAATGGGAGCCACTGCTATGTCACTATCAAGCCGTGTGATTTTTCGCATAAGCTACCGAGCTTGAATTTATGAGGCTGTGGTAAGAACACTCCACAGAACTGTTCTCTTGACAGTGTATTATGTGTACAATACAATATCCTGAACTCTGGGCACAGTATTTTACAGCTGTGCACAAAGTTTCACGTGGGTAATTGAAATCGTGTTGAGATGGGTGAACAGCTTCCCCCAGGTCCCAATGAGTGCTCTCTGTAAAAGTGGTTTCTTTGTTCTCCTGCGGCTACCTTATTTCTCTTAGTACATTCTCCAGATTCATCCATGTTATCACATACTGCAGAATCTCTTTCTTGTGAAAGTTGAATGATAATTCCATTTAAAGTATGTGCCATATTTACTTTATCCATAGCCTAACAGAGTGTTTTCCAAATGCATTATTGTGGCAAGTCTTCTATGGCTGTTGGCTGTTTCTTAAATCTGTGTGGTTTGGTTCCCTCATCTGTCAATCATAATACAATCTTAAATCAGACTTCCTGTAAAATTTCCTGAATACTCCCCTAAAATTCTTTCTTTCTTCTTGGAGTCAGCCCTTCCTATCAAGTTTACAGTGTTCCTTCTTTAGTCCATGAAGCTCTTAGCTCAGATAGCTCCAGTCTATTGTTCAAGACTCACTGGTGCCTCTCTATGTATACAAGTGCCTTGGCTCTCTTTAGCTGAGTACTCAAAATCCTCCTCAGTTGTGGCCAGCCCCTCCTCCACAGTCCAATTTTTGGTTCGTTTGCTTCTTTCTTATACTGTGTCCCAGCTCCTGTTGGTGCCCTTCACTAGAACACTCTTCTTCCTGTGCCTCCACTCTCAGTCCACTTATAATGAAGGACTCCCCTCTAACTCCAAGGAAGCTCTTCTTAGGTCGCTTCCTCGGAAATGTCCACTTTCTTCATACAGTACTTCATAGTGACTTCTCTCTGGCCACTGACATGTGGTATTTTGTGTCATGTTACTTTTGATTTGGGAGAGTTTAGCATGTAAGGACAGGGAAACCACCAGTCTCTGGTTTGGACTCTTATTTCCTGAAACACCACCACCACCACCACCACCAAACAAACAAACAAACCTACATTTTTATAGGCATGCAGTATATACATGGTTAGATTAATGAGTGGGCTTCAGAGTGTTTTGAAGCTAGATCTAATTCGGTTTTAGAATAGAAATATACTTTTTTCTTTCTTTTAATAATAAACTTCAGCAAAGTAGCTGGATATAAAATTAACTCAAGCAAATCAGAGGCCTTCCTATACAC
>NW_022196896.1:96972176-96975554 GCF_008632895.1 Mastomys coucha | reverse complement strand
TTTTTTGGAGGGGAAACTGGGAATGGAGAAATTTACATGTAAATAAAGAAAATATCGAAAAAAAATAATAATTTATTGTTTTTTTAAAATTTTTTTTGAAGATTTATTTTATTTACATGTGTACACTATAGCTGTCTTCAGACACACCAGAAGAGGGCATCAGATCTCCTTAGAGATGGTTGTGAGTCACCATGTGATTGCTGAAAATTGAACTCAGGACCTTCGGGGGAGCAGTCAGTGCTCTTAACCACTGAGCTATCTCTTCAGCCCAGAAATTTCCTTTTTCAATCATGGTATTTAATTTATATGACTATGGCATGGTAATGCTATTCATTCTGATTTATGAGATTATATTTTCCCCTATCTATTGTTTTATTTATTATAATTTTATATATTTTGATCATATTCTTTCCATTCTCCTAATTTTCCCAAGATATTTCCCTACTTGGCCACCCACCCAACTTCTTGTTATTGCTTTCTCTGAAAAAACAATCAAGCAAGCAAACAAACACACAAAAAAACCCAGCAGCAACAACAAATTGAGGTCTCATTTGTATTGGCTAACTACTCCTGGGCTTGGAGCTACTCTATTGGAGAAAACTGATTTTCTTCCAAGACCTATCAATTGAAAGTAGCTGATCAGGGGTGGGATTTATATCCATTTCACTTTCTTAGTGCTGATATTTTGTCTGGTTTGAACATGTTTCAGTCTTGTGAATGCTGTCCTAGTTGTGAATTCTGTGCATCAGTACTTTTGTGACTATTGAGTCTGGATCACACCATTTCCTTGGAACCACCCATCACCTCTGGCTCTTAAAATCTTTCTGCCTCCTCTCCACTTAGATCTCAGAGCCTTGAGGGGCTCGGTGTGATAAAGACATCCCATTTAAGACTGAATCCAAAGTCATTCTCTGACACCCACAATTTTAGTCTTAAGTATTCTATGCCAATTAATTTAAAAATTAGCATTTTCAGCATGAATTGTTAGTGACATTTTTCCTTCTTCCTCCTATGGTAACACATTTCTTGCGAACAGATGTGGTTCCTGTAGGCTATCTATTATGAAAGCATGGCCCTCCTCACTATTTCTTTACTAGAACTTGCTCTCACATAGTTGTATTATAGAATATGCTATCTGTCAAACATAGATGGTGACGACAGAGTCATGAGTGTGTTGCTTCATCTAGCTCACCAGCAGTATTGACATGCAGTTGAGGAATGGTTGCTTTTCAACAAGCTTTGGCTAGCTCACATTTAAGGTGCTAGGGTCAGGGATCAAACAAGGGGCTCTGATAAGTCTTCTTACCTTAAGTCTGCCAACGAAGCTTCATGAAGCTAAACATCGACGTATTATCACAACCAGTATCTCAGGCCACTTGCCTCAGAGTCACGGTAAGGCCACACAGATTTTGGCAGTGGCGTAGATAAAGATCTTAAATGTAATCCATGTAAAATGGGAAGCAGGGAGAAAATTTATGATTTTTGTGGTGCTAGGGAGCTGTTCTTTAATAGAAGCGGTGGGGACAATTCATAAGCTTAGCAACTCTTCATGAATGAAAGATTGTATCTGTAGTTGGTATAGCTCATCAGGCCATGATATATCACGGGTTGTTACCTGCTCAGAGGCTACAGGTAGAGCTATCGCCTGAGACACCCCCTTTCATCAGAATATATCACATTCCCCTTACCTCTCAGCATTTGTGTAAATATCCAGATAGTTGTCATGTGGTGAGCCTTGGGTCAGGTTGACAGGGAGTTTTGTCTGTTGCATACGGGAGGATGAATCCTCCTTTGTGTTATCAGAAGTCAAAAGCCAGAAGGAGGTAGGAGGAAGGGGAAATATTCAGGCTTCTGTCAGATGTGAGAAAGTGGGGTTACATTTAGCAGTCTTCCAGTGGCTGCTGTCAGTGATAAGATTCAGAAACTAAGGTCTTTCTGAGAACAAGAATGAAAGTCTCCAGATCTCTGTATTCTGTCTGCCACCTTCATACCTGTGTGCCACCTTCATACCTGTGTGCATGAGCATGTATGTGTGCATGTGTGTGTGTGTGCATGTGTGTTTAAATTAGGACTCCATGGTTTTTGTTTTGTTTTATTGAAAGAGTGTATTTTAGCATTGGAATTCAGGAGTCTGAAGATGATTTTAGCTATCTTAAGCCCCAAGGCTTTCTTCTTGCTGCTTAGTAGCATCATAAAACATACATCAATTTATCATAGTATAAATATTTCTCAAACATTAGTAGATCCATGCACTATTTTAAAATTTTTTAATGCAGATTTGAAGCTAATGATTTGGTAATTATCTGGTTCACATTTGTAAAGCAAATAGAAAAAATATTAAGTCATGTGAGCAGGTTTTAGATGAAACACAGTGATGTTCCTCGGAATTTGTCATTGTGCAGATCTTGTTCAGGCAGCCATGTTGATGAGACTTCATAGGTGTAGCCTTTCTGACATTTCTAGGATACACAACCTCACAGCAAGCTTCTTGTTCCTTGGGCTCTTATAATCTTTCTGCCCCATCTTCCACAGTGACCCCTGTACCATAGGAGCAGGACTTGTGTTGGAGTTGTATCAGTTGGGACTGCATACCTCATGATCTCTTGTCCTCTGCTTTTGATCTGTTGTGGTTTTATACAACGATCTCTGTTGCAAAGTGACACTTATTTGTTGAAGAATAATAGCTAGCTACACTTACCTGTAGGTATGTTTGAGGAACCTCAACTCCAAGTAAATAACTATGGGAAACTGGGAAATAATGAGAATGGACAAACATCCCAAAGAAGGAACCTCCCAGTTGGTTGTCCAATACTAAATGAATTGATATGAGATTATATACATGCAGGTAACATCATACAGAATGAGGAGGTTATATTTATGCATTTAGAAATATGTGTTTATTTAGGACCATATGTATATAGATATATAGAAAATTAAAGAAGAGATTGAATTTGAGAGAGCAGAGAAGTTGCATGGAAGAGGTCTAGAGGGGTGAAAGGGAAGAGAGAAAAAGATACAGTATACTTTCAAAAAATCTACTATTGAAAAACAAAAAGAAAGCAATACAATAAGGTCATAGAGCACCATTTTATATCATTATGATTTAGAAATTTTGAATGAGTATGGTTTGGAGTTTCCCTTTCAAAAGGGTAAACTTCGGGCATTCTTCATGGTTTGTCCCATTGGTATAATGTTTATCTTCTACTCTTTTTTTTTCCTTCCTCTCCACATTCTCTCAATGGAAACTAATCAATAGTTGTCAGGGCTAGCCAGCACTACAGCAGTGTTGATTTCCTGTGTCATGAGCATGATCACCATGGTCCATGTCTTGAGAACCAGGAGCAACCACACACAGCTAGGGGAGAAGTATTTATCTGG
>NW_022196896.1:96953476-96972166 GCF_008632895.1 Mastomys coucha | reverse complement strand
GATGGTTAATATCGGCAATACCTAGAATCTAGACTTGATGAGGATACAAACATCTGGATGTGTTTCTAAGAGAGTCTCAAGATTGCATTCATTGATATGAATTGAATATTGTGGCCTGTATACTTGAACAAATAAGCCAGTAAAATTCCTTCCTTCCTTCCTTCCTTCCTTCCTTAAATTGCCTTTTTCAGGTATTTTGACAGAGTACTGAAGAAAGTAACTAATGCAGGATGTGATTTTCTAATCCCATTTGGTCATGACCTAGGATTCTTTTGTATTCTTCGGATTTGGTCAACATTTACTTGGATTTTTCTTACGCCGTCTTCCTCTAGGTCCTGTGTGGTAGTAGGAAAGGCAAGGAAGGGTTGCTTAATCACATCCTGGATCTGTTGATCAGTCAGAAGTAAGTTAATTTCTTAGCAAAATTGCAGTCAGGATGACAGTAAGCCTCTCTTTGGTTCACACATTGCTTAATGTAGATTAGGGTTTCCATATGTGAATTCCATTAGAGTATTTCTTGGGAAATGTACACATTTTTTTTTCAAACCCTAAATCTTGAGAAACACCATTTAAGAAATTGAGAAAATGAAAAAGAAACCATATAGTTTTCTTATTGAAATTAAAATGCAAGGAGTAGCATAGAGATACTGATGGCTTGGACGGATCCATTACCAAGTGGATAGCAGTAATATGCTGAACAGCAGGCTCAAGTTGACACATTCAGCTCCAGGAAATGCATATGTGGGAGGGCAATAGACACAATCTCACCAGGCAGGCCTGCTTGACACCATGGGGCTATGTACTGCATATGTGTTTATGATCATATCAGCTGCTAATCCTAGTTGATTTATAAGTACATGTAAGTTTATGTACACATCGTAGTTTAGACTAATTTTTGAGGGGCATGGTAAGAAATAGCAACCAGATGTAAAGTTTCCAAATTGGCAATTTTGGCATGTGGCTCTGTGTAGTGATGCTCATCTTGCTAGGAGATTTAAATGCTACATAATTTGAATACTGCTCAATGGTATATGCTAACATTTTCCAATATTTGAATGTGTTACAAATTACTGTTCACTGAAAGGCTTTGTGAATGTTTTCTTTTATCAAAAGAAATTAGTCCATATTTAGCAATATATACTACAATGTCCAAGCCAATTGTATTCTTTAAAAATGTAACCAGTGTCACGGCTGGAGATATGACTTAGTGCTTGAGAAAGAATACTGTTGCTCTTGCAGAAGACCTGAGTTCAGTTCTGGGTACTATTTTGGATGGTTCATAACCACCTGTAATTCCAGGTCTAGAGGCTCTAGCACCCTCTTTTGGCTTTGACAAGCACTGAACTTACATACACATAATGTGTACCCCCAAATAATTTAATAATAATTAATAATAATAAAATAATGAATATATCTTTAAATTTTAATCAATGTTAATATAGAGGGAAAATAATCTCTATGTAAGGGATATTTATTACATTACTTTAAAAATGACTTTTGTGGGGTATTCTTATGTTAATGATCTTTTGAAAAAAATGGATTTGATTTGATTTTGATTTGACTCATAAAGTGAAGACACTTGCTGCCAAGGTTGACGACCTGAATTTAACTCCTGGAGCCTACATGATCAGAACTGACTTCTGTGGATTGTCCTCTGACCTTCATATACATATTATGGCAATCATAGCACATACATGTCAATACGCATACACACAGAGACATACACATACACAGACACACACACAGACATACACAGACACACACAGAGACATACACATACACAGACATACATACACATACACCCACAGACATATACACACACAGACATACACACACAGACACACACACAGACATACACAGACACAGACATACATAGACACACACACAGACATACACACACAGACATACACACACAGACATATACACACACAGACATACACACACAGACACACACACAGACATACACAGACACAGACATACATAGACACACACACAGACATACACACACAGACGTATACACACACAGACATACACACACAGGCACACACACAGACATACACAGACACATACACAGACATACACACACAGAGACACACACACAGACATACACAGACATACATAGACACACATGCAGATACACACACACACACATACACTGAACAAATGTAAAAAAATTAAAATATGTTTTCTACTATTAAACATTTGTTTCAGGCTGGGATAATTGTTCTTATAATTTAAATATGTCTTTGTCACAATAAATATGGAGAATAATCACAAATCCTGTATTTATTCATTTTTAACAAGATACCTTTCACTTTTCACATCTAACTTCATCATATAAACAGCTCACTATTCTTCTAGCTACATAATGTTTTATTTTTAAAATGTGTGAAATGGTTTTATGGAAATAAGTAATGAAAAAAATTCCTGAGAATTCCAATTTCTTGTTCCCAAACTCTTACAACAAATATAAGACCAAAACAGAGACAGACTAGCTCATCCTTGTTGGCTTCTGCTGCTTGCCTTTCTAATTCAATGTTGTTTTCAGACTTACGCTAGCAAAAGCAAACATTTTCAAAGTGCTTACAGCATCCACACTTTCTACATGCTTTGCATCTTTTAACTCAAAACCTCCATGACAAGCCTGCAGAGAGGTTATTTTTATTATCATTTTTCTATGAAGAATGCAGGGGACAGAAAGACTGTAGCTTGTCTGTGGCCTTGCATACATTGGTACATATACATGTAATTTGTGTTTTTTAAATTCTATATAATACTTTACACTTTGGACACTGTCCATTTTATACTCTCCTGCAAGAGAACATCTGTTTCTAATTCCATGGTTACAATCTTTGTATCGTTCTCTGTACAATAAGACACATAGATATACAGCAGAGATGGCTGAGCAGTTACAATGCTGGTTGCTCTCGCAGAAGACCCTGGGTTAGGTCCTAGAATGTTTATCAGATGGTTAACAAACTGCCTTTAACTCCATCTTCTCTTCTGGTCTCCACAGACATGTTTGCATCCGTGTTCCAATTCATCTATACATACAAGTAAAAATAAAATAAATCTAAAAAGATATATAAATATATTTGTATTACAACAATGGCTTGTTCTCTTTTGATAATTCTCTACAAGCTTAACGTCCCAGTTGTATCTGGCAAATTACAAAAAGAAGCACAGCCTGAATAATCTGACTTCTAGAATCGTCCAAACTGCCAGTAGACTTTGAGAATTCTAAAATCCTATGATCAGTGGAGAAATTGGTGCTGGACAAGGGAACAGCGTTGGGTGGCATGTCTGATTTAACCACAGAAAACTGAAGCAACAGAAGTAGACCACACCGCTGTGTGCTACGGAATAAGTTGATCTTGAGAATTCCATTTCTCTTTTCGAAATGAAATTTTACATTTCCTCCAACTTATATGATGCATAAAAGCTGGGTTAGTATGAAGGATGGCTATGAGTGAAGGCCCTTGCTGCCCACGCCGGGCAAGCCAAGTTCAACCTCCAGAACCCAGGTGAAGGTGGGAAAGAGAACTGGCTCTACATGTAAGGACACACCCACACAAACTTAAGATACAATTTAATAAAAATAAATAAGCAAGAACATTAAAACAAAAAAAAGACAGAGAAAGCTGATCAATTTGTGAGAGGAGGGGCGACCTGCTTACTTTTCCTGTCCCCAACTCTTTCATGTCACCTCTGTAGATGCTTTCTAGGGATCAAGAAAACACAGTTTTAACACTACTGGACTCCGAGACCAAGTCCCAGCATTCACAGTCAACAAAAGCGCATATGATTGTCTGAAAAACTGCTCCGATGTTATAAACACAGATGCTTCGTCAACACTAGTTGCTCTGAAACATGACCTTGATGAGGCGTGAGTCGAACTGCATCCTTTAAAATTAGGCAGTGTTTATTGAGATGGATAAGGCTACATTTTTTTTTCTCACTGCAAATTTATATTTACTCCACGTTTTGGGGCAAATGTTCTGGAACAGGTGACCTGTGGGGATGCGTTTCCACATATGAGAGGTCATCCCCTTATTTAAATGTTGGTTACTACATTTTTATTCAAGGGATTATAGCTATGATAATCTCCAAATGTGCTACATGAAATTTCAGAAATGTGTTTAGTATAGCATCAGTTTGGGGTTCCTGGTGTGTGTGTGTGTGCGTGCGTGCGTGCGTGTGTGCGTGCGTGCGTGCGTGTGTGTGTGTGTGTGTGTGTGTGTGTGTGTGTGCATGTGCTCCCACACGTGCGCACGTGCATACTACTTTAAATTCCTCCTCCTCCAAGTATTTAAGAAATAAATCAAGACTACAAGGCTCGGGCGGGAAAGATACCCACAGACCTGAACCCCGCCCCCTTGTAGTTGGGAAAGCTGCCAACACCATAATGAGCTTGGGAGAGCTAATTCTCTCCTAACTGTTTTTCACCCGTTGCAGCAGGCCCTTCACCTCACCTGGACAGCATAGCAGAGCTGACCCTGGTGGTAGTGGCACAGGTGAGCCCTATCCCCCGCCCCCTCCTCCAGCCGAGGCATGAGCAATGGAGAGCTGACTGCACCTCATTGGCCTTGGGGCACGGAGCTGGCCTTGCCCATTCACTGGCTGCAAAGAGAGTGGACCTAATGCCTTGATTGGGCAGCACAGTGGATGTGGCTCTGGAGGCAAGTCTGCAGATGAGCCAGTCCAGAGGGCATGAAAACAGGAGGGCTCACCCCGCCTCCTACTGATGGCAGCACTGGGTGGACTTGCTGGAGCAGTGCTGGAGAGCTCATCCTGGTGGTGCAGAGAAGGTAGAGTCAGCACGCTGACCAATCATCTGCCACTCAGGTCCAGATCCAGGGCTTTGAGTTGGCTCACCTCAAAATTTACATCATCTGTGAACTGTTGTGGGGCACGTGAAAGGGCAGATAATGCCAAGCCAAAACTGTAGGATCTCTGTAACACAGGGCAACAACAGGATAGCCTGGAGGAGTTTCCGTAAGAATCTAATATTGATGGTGGCACAAAAGACAGAGACCTCTAACTAAAGCATGACTCATTGCAATGAACATTTGCACGTGAAGACGTGTGGGACAGAAGGGGTATACTATGGGGCACAATGTGACCCACCGCAGCTTCCACACCGAGATTTTTTCTATCCTTTGTATGTGTGTGCGCGCGCGTGTATGCGTGTGCACGCGTGCGTCTCTCTCTCTCTCTCTCTCTCTCTCTCTCTGTGTGTATGCACACTCAGGCGCTCACACATGTTTTATTTTGTGCTGGTGTTGGAGAGATGAGTGGTACTGGAGTGTATGACATGAATGAAACAAAGAATCAATAAAACGTTTTTAAAAAGAGGAAGAAAAGTCAAAACAGATTCGAGGAAGCCAATTAGAATATATTTTTCTTTGTTATGCCAATTTTCTTTCAGCTTACACTATCTTTTCATGTGAGAAGAAATCAGTTTACATTTTGCATAGAGAGATCTTTTGCATTTTTAATATTCAATACCCAGTGAAATTCTCTACAATCCAATAGAAATCTTATAGTAACTAGTCCCTTGGATTTGATAAACATATTCATGCTATTAAACCTAGTGATCAACACACAGGCACACATATTTATTAACTGGTATCAGAAGTATTATGGGACAGAAAAAGTACATGTGGAAATTATAGGAAAAATTAAACAGGGATTTAAGACAAAACAACATGATGAATAATTTATTGCCTCAGATAATTTTGTTTATATATTTATTTTTAAATTTGTGAAAGCATAAAAAATTAAATTACTCAACTATTTCCCTCTTCTAAGAAAATAACCAAACCATTAATATCATTTTGCTCTATAAGAACTGGACCTCAGTGGAAGTGCATGAATTTTTTAAACTTAAGCTTGGAAATGTGTTTTCGGATGATGATCTACCCTCAGCTGGATCACATGGATACTGACTAATAATACTCAACAGGTCTTCCTCTGTGGACTGGAAAAGAAAAGATGATGTGATAGGAAAGAATAAAAATTACTCTTCACGGGAAGTTAGATATTCTTTAATAGCATATTCATAGTGAGCCACACACAAACAAGTAAGAACACAGAACCATAATGTAGAAACCAATACAATGACTAGGGAAGAAGCAGGAAGTAGAACGAAATTGCCAGTTCACACAATGATAAGAGACATGATACACCCATCCCTTGGAGATGGATGTGGCTTTCAAAATACTAGAGAAACAGAGAGCTCGTGTATATTTTCAATGCCTTTCTTGTGTTGAATAATTGAAGACTTTGAACCATTTTATTTCTGTCCCAGGACTTTTCTTATAGTTTGTTAAAGATACTGGTTTGAAACAGAAAACATGAAAAACAATTGGGGACTAATAAAAATATTGATACAGGAAACTTTCATCTCTAATATTATGTGAAGAATGCAGATAATCTTCCTCCCTCCCTCTCTCCCTTCCTTCCTTCATTCTTTCTTTCCTTCCTCCCCCACCTCTTTCTCTTTTGGATGGCATCCAAGTATATAGTCAATCTGCCCTGTGATTTGCAACCCTCTTGCCTCTGCTTCCTGACTTCTGGGATTATAGGCATGTATCATCTGCCTGGCCACGTTTGATTTTCTAGTAAGTAAACACAAGCATTATAAAAACATGGAAGAGATTTCCTTTGCTCCTTGCAGTGTTCTATATGATAAGATAATTTGTGTAAATGCCTCTCTCCCTCGTTTGTATCATAGTAGTGTTTGACACTAGATTCTTAATTATATAGCAACAGATTGTCACAAATTCAAGACATCCTAAATTCAACCACAGAAGGACATATAAGGAGTGCCTGACCATATTGTGAGTTATTTTAGCAAGAGGTTTGTGAGTGTTATATGGACTTGGGACTAAGGTTGTAGACCATGGAGTTGAGATACCTGGGTTCTGATCGATCAAATCTGACACTGAACCTGAAACACAGGGCTTAACAGCTCTATTGGGACATGATTCACTGTAAGCATAGTGGATGCAGTGACTGGGATGCCTAAAAAAGGAGCGAGTCGAGTGCCTGATACGCAACAAACCTTTGATCTATGTTAACTTTTTTTACTATCATAAAAACATACATTATAACTTTAAAAACCACTTGTTACAGACAGTTTAAAATTAGACTGGGAAAAAGCCTAGAGATCACATGGCACAATGGTTCGAATGAGGAACTGAAATCAGTTTATTGTCACAAATATTTTAAGGTTTAAAAGGAAAAGAGGTGATATAATTGAATATAACTATTGTCTTTTCATGATACAGAGTAGAAATGGAATAAATTTAACAGAATTTGTAACTAGGAGAGATGGTCTTTCCATGTATTGAAAAGCCTCATTTTGCAAAGAAGAGGAATGTCATATGTTTTGGACAGCTGGATCAAATGCATTTTGATTGCATATAGTTTTATATCTTCTATTACAGTAGTCATAATGGACAGAACGATTTGAAAATAGTTCTATGTTACTTTGAATACTAAAAGAATTTTTCATACCAATGGAATAGAGTCACCTCACCACCACACACAACCTCCAAATATCGAATCTTCCTAATTGCGAGTTCAGTGGTATCAGCAATAGTGCCAGCCACTCATGGTAATGGATCCTGCATTGTGTCACACATATTTTTACCCTGAATGCCAGTGTACAATCCTCTAGCTGCTTAACAAGGGGGTGCCCACTTCCAAAACAGTCACATCCCTGCTTTGGGACAACATGATGTCTCTGAGACTTCCTTTCCCTCCTACCAACACACCCCTCAGTAGTGCTGAGTGTCACGTATGACACCACAACTCGATTTAATGATTTCAAGCAGCACTCTATACTATCCACGAGGAGACAGGAGCAACATATATTTATCTGCCATATCCCACTCACTTTTACATATTATTAGTGATATTTTGTTTTTAGTTCTAATTGGTGTGTTAGAAATGCAAACCATACATGTAAATGTCTGAGCATTGAACTGTTCATCTTAAGCTATGACAAACTATAAAAGTCAGAACGCTCATATACCTTACCATCTCCACAGTTCTTTCTCACTTCTGCTCAACTGTCCCACTGATTTTACAGAAGAGATATGTTTATGTAAAAGTGTGTGCATATGTGTTTGCACATATATGTGCATTCATGTTTACATGCTTGTACATATTTTCTTTTTCACATTGGTATAGATGTATACTCACACATACCTACTGTGAGAGACTGTCAGTACTCTTGCCTGCAAGATCTTACCATAGGTTGACTATAAAATATT
This sequence comes from Mastomys coucha, assembly GCF_008632895.1. Taxonomy (NCBI): domain Eukaryota; kingdom Metazoa; phylum Chordata; class Mammalia; order Rodentia; family Muridae; genus Mastomys; species Mastomys coucha. Next base: position 96,963,884 of record NW_022196896.1, on the reverse strand, counting down.
AAAATAATGAAAAGCACATAATATATTATGACTATGTAAGTTTTATTCATTAGGGCACTAATTCCCGATGCTCATGATGTAACACAGAGAGGACATACAGGGCTCTGCCAGTACTCCCATGTCATTTGAAGGAGAATGTCTCAATATTGAGATGAAGTGAGTTTTAAATTATTTTACTTGATAGTTGGCATGGTATTTGAATGATAACTTTCTTGTTTAGCTCCTTGACACACCCCCAAGAATGAATATATATATTTCTTATTGAACTCTCTCATTAAGCTGTTCCACATCCTTTGAGTAATGTAATTGACTCCCTCTCCACGAGGTTTCAGACTTTTTGCTTTGATGTTGGAACCCGGGGCGACAGTCTCACAGCACTCCTGGCTCTGTTCCACCATTTCTTTAATATCAATTTCTCCAACTTGAACTACTTTTTTCATTGCACTAGACAATAACTTTAAGTGCTTTTCTGACCAAGGATTTTGGGAGGATAAGTTTCCCCAGTCCCTCAGCTGTCCAAAAAATGTAACTACTTCATCAATACATTCATTCCACAGTTTGGCCAATCATAAAATTATTATTTTAAATCATTTCCAACTGACATTTGAAACATTAGTGCATTTACTGAGAATTTGACATTACTTGTGCTGCAGTCAATGCTCATCTGGCTGTATTTTATTCTCAGCTATCTCCCCCAAACCATCCAAGTCTTTCAGCTATTTTTATAGATTCGATGTTTAAATTTTTTGCAAGAGGATGGCTCAATGGGAAACTTTGTCATTCATTTACTTTTCTTGAGACTGGTGGCTCTTCAATCTGAGAATGCTTTTTGGGGGGTGGGGCAGAGATTCTCAGATTTCTCTCTTCTTTCGTTCACTCTATTCTCCTTATGGAATGCTTGATAGACAGATGTTGTGCCTACTGGAGCCAGTTTCTGGGCTCTTTAATTTTTCTCTGCTTTATTATTTTGTGTTTTAAGCTTTAAATGTAGACTGATTTTTGTGTGTGTGTTATTTTCAAATGTCTAATTTGGTCTTCAGCCATATTCATTCCAAGATTCAATTTCTCTAATGAGTTATATTTTGGTGATTAAATATATTGAATGTAATTCCAGATATTTTAATTGTTCTCAAATCCCTACCCCCCCCAGGGAAATAGCAGCCAGTATTTATTTTTTTATATAAACACATCTACTAATTAGAGAATGTTTTCAGTGATGTGTGTGTTCTATCCCCTCTGTCACTGCTTATTCACATTGGTCATTCTTTTGTTTGTATTTGTTTTCAACAAATCATAGTCAGCAACTGTACTGTAATTCCTATGGGCATCTAGTATAGGTTTATGTTACCATGAAGTGAATCTTCTACTTGAAAGAATTCTCTTCTGAATGGAAAATATGGTAGATTTTAAATGGCCACAAGGTCTTTGGTATTTCTCCCCTCCATAGATGTGTCCAAGTCTCTAACTCTTAATTCTGAATTAGGTTCATTATTTCTTAACCAATGAAATGTAGTCAAATTAGATTATGCCAAGTCTGGAACCAGGACTGACAAAATGGTGGTTTCTATTTTGACTTTTTGTGCTGTGGAATCTTCACACCTAGAATCCAGAAGCCATGCTAGAAAGGAATCCCAAACGACCTGTATAGACAGCAAAGATGACCTTGACTGAAAGCCTTGTCCATAGTCTCAGACAGAAGCCAACGTCAATTGGCCACACTAATGGCATACTAATCTCTGCCTGCAAATATCCCAGTTTCAGGTAAACTTTACACCAGTGCTATGTTGAGCATACATGAGTGTGTCTTCACCAGTGTTATGTTAATGATAGATGAGTGCTTCTTATCAAGTCCTCCTTAAATGTATAAGAAGCAGTACAGGGTTTCTATTGGCACTTTAAAATGCTGAGTTAGGTGGTCATTTGTTATATAGCAATGCATAAGCAGGACGGAGGCTGAAATACAGGAGCTGTAAAACGAGCGAATTGTTCAGGAGACTGCCATTTAAGCTCTATGTTAGGAGGGCAGCAAACCAAAAGCATGCCCACAAAACATTGTGCTGAGGAAACAAAGCCAGACACGACAATACACACTACTCATCTAAAATCTTATATTATGATCAATAGTTGAGTGGGTGTGGACCAGAAGGAGTGGCTGGAACAATAGTAGAAGTCAGCTGTCTTAATATGAACTAAGATTGATTGCACAAGAATATGCATTCGTGTGGAGTAGTCAACTGACCCCTTAAAAGAAGTAAAAGAAGTGCATTTTATTGGAAGTAAAACAATTAAAGTGCTTTGAAATGTAGAATTACTTTCTGCCTTACATCAAATATTTTCAATAGCTCCATGCTGCTTATGCATTTAAAATATAGACCACCTCCTTCTGGAATCCCAGGCTCTTTTTGTTCTTGGAAATACATTCTCCAACTCATTGGTCGCCCTTGTTCAGCTACCCAGTTTCATCATCCCTAGCACAAGTCCTCTGTCCTAGCACCCAGGCCTGGTTTCTCCTTCCTCTTTCCTAATTTTCAGAATCCATTCTGTCTTTTAAGGCTCATGTCTAATGGAATCCCTTTTTCATTCTAGAGGTTGGGTAGCCATTCTCTTTCTGAGTTCCCACAGCAGGTGCTTGCATCATTACTAGAGTACATGTCTTATGTACAATCAGATGTCTATGTGCTTGCCTCTATCAAGAGAAGAGGGGCTGTCCTTATTCCATGTAGAACTACAACAATTATCCATACATAGTAAATACTCATTGATTTTTTTTGGCTTATCTAGTTCCAGATCAGAGCTGACTAAGTATAGCTATATTCTTTCTTTTGTGTTAAAAATGACAGCTGTTTTTCCTTACATGGCAAGTTAGCTTCATTTTTATCTTGTTGCATGACTTGCCTGCCACAAACTTGTCTCCTGATTGTTCTCAAATGCCCCATTTGGGTGGCATTCACCTTTTACTCCAGAAGCTTTCCTGAAAACCATCTGTGTCTTTGCTACATACTGGCAGGCTTTTCTCTGGGTCTGCTGGACTTTGGCCACATTGGGATTGCCACGACGCTTGTCATCTGTCCCATATATTAAAACTGAGAGCACTGGCTGCTTCTGTCTTGTTCCATTAGTTGTTCTTCCCTCATCTACTTTATGTTTTATAAATCTCTCATCTATAAACTTTCTCTGCTCTTGTCATCTTTGCTCTTATCATTGGTTCACAACAACAAACTTTTACTTACTAAAAACACACGGGCTCCATGAATTGTCTTTAATGGTAGGATCATATTCTAAATATTCAAATCTTGTGTGATTGTACTATGCTCTGATTCATCACCAGTGTTTTTATAAAATACCTTACTCTTTCAAGTCTCTCCTATAAAAGCTTTTGTTAAAAAAAAAAACAAGAGAAGAGGGGCTGTCCTTTTTTGTAAAAAAAATTTATAAAAATGTTCAGATAGCATAAGCATATAAATATAATTTATGCTTTAACATTCTTAGTGCATTAGGATTCAAGTGGATAAAGAAATGTTTTTCCAATACAGTGAATTATTTATTTGTGCACAGCTACCACAAGAGGCAGGGGTGGGGAGAAGAAGATTATAGACTGAAGTGAGTCTACAATATCTTTTAGCAATCCTCTCCATGGTGAGATTTTAGAGGTTTGTTCATTTTACATAAAAATTATTACATCTATTTTGTACAAAGACCCAATCATCTTTCCATATATTATAAGAAATTAAGAAATAGAACCAATCACTCATAGTCCTCAAATGACCAAAAGTGGGCTTGATGCTATATTAGCATGTGAATACTCTTTAGGATGAAATTTATACTGTGCAAAATGGGGGTAATTTTAATTGTTCACTGTGATTTTTTCATAAATAAATGCAAGTAATACCCTGTAAAATTCTATCATCCTGAACAGTGCCCTGTATATATTACTTATCAGTTATCACCATATTTATTCATATTATCTAAGTTCCTAAAGGCTTACACCAGTTATGCAAGAATAAAGCAAATTTTTCTCTAAAGAGTGAAAATCCTTACCACCACAGTGTAGAGTTGAGTTTTTTTCTTCTTGTGGATTGTTTCTTGGAAGCTTCTTATGCACTCTTAAAAATCTTCAAAATATGAAGCTGGAAATAGAAGGAACTCATGGTGGAGGAAGAAGGAAGGAATATATTCAGTTAAAGTGGAACTAAGTATACTCCATTATGATTATCAGGCTGCTGTCAAGAGCAGACCACACATACCCCAATGTCTTCTAAGACTAAACTTCCTAAATCTCATGATGTTAGAACATTTTAATTGTCTTATCAGAAAGGTCAATGTTCTACCATGATGCTGAGCAGGCCATTCATACCAATTCTGAGATCACTGCTCAATTAATTTCTAACTCCTGTGAACACGGTCCTAGCTGCCTCAATGAAGTGGTCACCAAGCACCATCTGTCACATGCCTATTTTCCTTAACAACTCCTGACCCTGCTATATTTTCTTTTAGTCCCTGATCCATGTAAAGACATCAGCTGGCAATAACCAAGTATCTAATGGCTCACTTGAGTTAGCTCGACCAGGACTGATTTTCCTCATATTGCCTCAGGTTACGCAGCATTTATTTCAAAAGACAATGTGTAGTCTTATAACTCGGTTTCTCAATTTAATGTCCCCCACCCAACCATGGTTCATAGTCTTGTCTATGAGAGGCTCTTTAATTTCTTGTTTGAAAAACTTTCCTAATTCACATAGTTCAAGTGTGACTATTCCCTGGTTATCATTATCAGTACCAGCTATTATTAAGGTTCCCATCTACTGTCATTTCTACTTTTCTTTCTTTCCATCTCCACTGTCTAATTCTTCCCTTGAGTTCCAAGTTTTTCAATTGAATTGGAAGCTATTTAGCAGATGTCTTCTTTTTTGCCCCCAGCAATGACAAAATGGGAAGCCAACATTTTTATTTCATTCACCTCCTTCCCCACTCTTCCTGCCCTTGCAGAAACTACTATAGAGGATAGTATCTAAATGTCTTTTTCTCATTGTAATTCCTCCCTTATGTGGACAAGTTCTTTTTGGACAGACAATGGAGGCTCAGCTGAAAGTCTTACTGCTTACAGAAAAGGCCACAATTAATGCCACAGTCTGATCATGATCCTGTCATCCTATCCTATATATTCTATTTTCAGGGATTGCCATATATTCTCTGTCCCTGTCATCTTTTTTTTTTTTTTTTTTTTTTTAAGAAGGGAGGTGGGTGGGACACAGGTGGAGGTATCATTCATCATACTCTACACCACACAGAGGAAGACAACTTTCCTGGGATTTCTACCTGCTAAGGACCATCTACCTCCAGATGAAGTGGCCTCAGTTGTACATCTTATCATACATAGCAAGGGCAATCCAAGTCTGCTGTAGCAAGAAGATGTGCCACGTGGGCAAGGATGGACTATCAGGATCATCCCTGCAAGTACTTAACTCTGAGATAACTTAGCTTCGCAGCATGTCTTATTAGCCACAGCACAATACTCCATCTTATAAACTCAACATTATTTTAGTTCTGCATCAGGGGAACCAATGGTAGACTTGCACTACTGTGCGATCTCCTGGGGATACATGATTAAAGGAAAAATTCTAGGGGCTGAAGAGATGGCCCAGGAACTTAGAACTCTTGAGAGGACCTGTGTTCAACTTCTAGGACTCATATGGCAGCTTACACCTGTCTATAGAACTCCACTTCTTCGAGATCTGTTGTTCTGGTTTCACAAGAACCAGGCATGAAAGCAGGCAAAACATTTACACACATAAGGTAAAAATAAAATCATTTTTAGAAAAGCAACAAACAGTTCTACCCATGTATACCTTTCTGAACCAAGTTTAATTGGGGTTGCTTGTAGGGGCCTGGGTGAAGGGTTACTTAAGGAATCAAGGAGGCTTATGCATACTTGCACCATTGAAGAAGAGTCTCCCTGCTTCCCCAGCAATTGTTAAATGCTTAAATTTTCTCAAAGAGGGACCACATGTATATAATGAACCACTGCATGTCATATCTCATAAGATTAATGAGATCCCCTTTGCTTCGATGAGGCTAATGTTAGGGACCCCGATTTTTTGAGGGTCATATATGGATAATTATAGCTGCTCTGCTTTCAAGAAAATACCAGGCCATGTCATACTCAGAGGACAGAATTCAACCATAATCATACAAACATACAACTATGGACAGTACACAATATCTGACAATGATAACAAATAACCAGTAGTCATTTATGTATTAAATATACTATGGCTTTATCTTTATTTTAGAATATACCCCTACTTACTCACAACCAGCTCTTTGTGAAACAGCAAGCGGTGTTAAGCTGCAGCTCATGCATATAATATTTATCATGTCTCTTGATTGACTCATTTTTTTCTTATGCTTAATTTAATCTCATGTTCTTTTATTGCGACACTAGAAACAATGCTATAAACAATTTATACAGTATATGTGTTATAATATGTAAATACACATGTTTTGCATATAGAGAGAGACTGTATGGCACACACACATACACAGGCGCACACACACACATGCTATGTATATGTGTTCATATGTTTCACATATATGAGTAGGCTACATGGTATAACACACACATGTATGTATATTTATTTATATATAGTGTATAGCTTCGATGTGTAGCAGGCTATACTATCTAGCTTGATGTGCATCCTGTGATGTAGGAATAGTAAAGAAATCAGCTAATAAGGCATTTGACATAACATCCTTGCTATTAAGTAATAAATAAATAAATACTGCCTGTATCGTAACGGAAGAAAAAAATCTGGTATCTACATGGAAAAGAATAAATCTGTGAAGACACTGGCATTCTAGTATCTGTATTTGAGAGTGAGAAACAGAATCTGAACAAGGGGGATTGAGGGTACTAGGAGAATACCCGGGGGAGAAGAAAGCTTCTTAAGAAAGAGCACCTAACACACTATTAATATTAATACTCAGCTCTAGAGAGAAACAAGCCACTTCGCCTTGCCTTAGAAACCCCCCAGGGTGGAATTTGGCTGGCTTCTGATTTCCCAGAGACTTGTGCTATCAAATTTAATATGTAAACTACTCTATTAATGGTTCGGACCCCTACCTATGTTTGCCAGTCCCCACTTTGGGAAAAGGAGCTTCTCCTAACAACATTCAGTTTTCATTTTCATCTTCAAAATGCCATGAGACGTAAATGCTGACAGCATCAAAGGGAAGCTATCACACACACATACATAATTTACGGAGTGTACAGTAGCGACATGAAACACATGCACTGTGAAACTCATTCTTAACAATGGGGGTTGCAGTGAGAATAGAAACTAGCCCAACAGGCACCTGTGTCCATACCAGATGCTCTACTGAACCTGGTGAAGTGGGTTCTACATCTGCATTTTCTGCATCACCGCAACCAGAATTTCTCATTTTGCTCATGACCTAGGCAGCAAATTAGCAATACATTCTCTAAACCCATCAAATTCTTCACGTTCCTATTTGGAGGAGGCTGAGTAGGGTACATGCAGACACATTTGCCTCACTTCTTCAAACCCTATTAATGGGAAACTTTGAACTTAACATCATTCAGTTTTCAAAAATTAGGATGTACTTTGATTTTTTCTTCTCAAACCTCAGCTGTGTGGTTCCCAGGATACAGAGAGTATTTGTGAATTTTCTCATGATCCTCATGTTTTCAGAGACACAGGCATGTCTTAGCAATTATTGAAGGCGTGAAGGAGGCCTAACTTGTTCAACATGGTATTCTTGATAATGATGAACAGTGGTTGTTCAATACATGCAATCAGCTTCAGCTGCCTTCATAACACAACCTGCTATGCATTCAGAACCTACCTAGTCACAAACTGGAAGGAACTGTTTCAGAGTGACTTAAAGGACAAAGTAGAGAGCTCTTTCCAAGCCTAGAGATCAATAGTCTTTCCCATAAAACAAATTTGCTCATATTTCTAAACATATTCACATCATCATTCCATTTTGTACCTCAATTTTGATTGACAGGTCTTATCTTGGTCTCCTGGGAGATGATGGCATAACTTCTAAAGAGTCAAATAAGTCAGGACACAGGTGACTCAAGGTTTCATGGAACATTTGCCTTCTGAAGAGCTGGCATGATTATTTGGGCCTGCTTTCTTTCCAAATTTATCTCTGCGTGGAGAGCTTCCTTTATCCATTTTATGCCCAGGTGCTCCATTTGTTTAGCTGGCACTGTATCACTAGGATTCTGGAACATGATAGTGTCAGCATTGGAAAAGGACTGAGTTACTAACATTCTGTCAGGAAGGATCACTGATTACTGACTTTGTGTAATCATTCATATGTTTATTAAGCAATAAGTAACAAAAAAACCTCATTGGTTTGTATGTGCAGAGAAGTGGTGTTTGAACATGATTATTAAAGAGACATTCCCTTTAAAGGCACAGTACAAGTTTAACAGCATTGTCACAAGTACATACTGGGGCACCGTGGTTGTTGATCATTCTCTTCCTTCTTTGACACTATGTATTGATTATATGGATTATCTTGGTGTGAGTTTCCTTTTTGGGATATTTTCCTATGGATCTAAGCCTTGTGACTACTTGTTTTGAAGAAAAGGAACAGCCAGGTGGGGGCATGAGGGAGATTTCCAGGTGCTTATGGCTGTTTTGCCCTCCTATTTAATGATCTTAGAGATGGAATTCATCTATGTATTATGCATAATAGACATCATTAGTCCTTCATTTAGTGGTTAATAATAGATTTCAAGTTCATCGTGTTTGGTTCCAACTCTGTTGTTTATAGCTTTAGGAACTCAGGCAGGTTAATAAATCACTGGTTCTTATTTTTAAAATATCTTTTATTTAGTTATTGACAATTTCATACATATATACAGTGTATCTTGATCAAACCAACTTCCAATGGCTCCTCCTAATCTATGCAGACACCTCTAAGCATATCTTCCTCCTTTCTCCATGTCCTCTCCTTTAAAAAAAAAAAAAGCGACTCACTGAGTCTGTTAGTTATCTGTGCTTGAATGTTGAATGATATTCTTTTCTTGCTCTTGTGTGGATCTTGTACCACTAATAATGGCCACAGTGAGTTGATGGATGAATGACCATGTCATAGCATCTTACAGCATGCTTTCCCATCCTCTGGTTGCTTATGTTCCTTCTGCTACCTCGTCAGCAATGCAATCTTTGGTTCTTGTTACCTAATCAGCACACAATTCTACATTATCTCCATTTTATCTAGCTCAAAACATATTTTGTTTATTTACTTATGTGTTTGTGTCTGTGTGTCTGTGCATTGTGTGTCTGTGTGTCTATGCATGTGCATATGTGTCTGTGTGTTTATGCATGTGTGATTGCACATGCTTGTCTGTGTGTCTATGCATGTGTGTGTGTTATGGTAAATGTGTGGAAGTCAGAGCAGTGCCTGCAGGAATTGGTTCTCTTCTTCTACCATGTGGGTTCTGAGACTCAAACTCAGGTGTCAAGTGCCTTTACTTAATGACCCATCTTCCAACACCTAGTAACTTAAAACATCATTTATCTATTTGCTTGCTCATGTAAATGGCTATGTGTCTTTGTGTGCAAACATATATGTGTTTGAGTAGGTGTACATGCCTAAGTACTCCTATAGAGGACAAGACAGTATGCCAGGTATCCACCTCTGTTATTCTCTGCCTTCCTTGTCCTCAGTGGCATGATTTCTTCCTGAACCTGGGATTTGTTTTGTAGGAATCTCTGCAACTCTTCTGCCTCCATCCCCTTCAGAGCTGGGACTATAAGTGTGTTCAGGACACTTGGCTTTTTACCTGGGTACAGAGATCTGAAATCTGATCTTTGTGATTGCATAGCAAATACTCCTAACTGCTGAGGCATCTCTCCAGCTCCCATTTTCTTCATGGGGAAGTCCAGGCCTAGATAATTAAACAATTTTGCCAAGCTTGCACATTTGATGATCGGTAAAGCTGAGGTTTGAACTTAGGCTGTCGGCTTTCAAATGGATGTTTACATTACGGTCTAGTGATTTCAACTCATGTATGTAATTAGAGAACTTAATGTATGCTTCCTGTAGATGAGAGAGTTTGCCATTTCCTTGCTATTGTTAATATTGGGAAACATTCTGTAGAAAACCATTATGTGCCAGTTACTCTGCTAATTGTGCAGTATGTAAAAGGCAACCAGATCTGAAGGTACCCTTGTAAAGAAGATGGTAGATTGGCAGGATGACAAATTAGTATCTGCCACTTTTGTCTTAGTTGCTTTTCTATTGCTGTGAAGAGACAACATAACCAAGGTATCAAAGAAAGCATTTAATTGGGGGCTTGCTTATAGTTTCAGAGGGTGAGCCATGACCATCATGGCAAGATTCATGGAACTAGGCATGCATGGTGCTG
>NW_022196896.1:96912102-96953447 GCF_008632895.1 Mastomys coucha | reverse complement strand
GGGGCAGGGGCAGAGGCCGGAGCAGGAGCAGGGACTGAATAATTACATGTGAACCACAGGCATCAAGCAAAGAGAGAAGGAGGGTGATCCTGGTATGGATTTTTTGAAACCTTGATGCCTGCGGTCAGTGGCATACATCTCTAACTAGGCCACACCTCCTAATCCTTTCCCCACTTTCACCTGCTACAGAGCAAGCCTACAGGGGCCTTCTCATTCTAATCACCACAGTGGCTATTTATAAACTACAAAGCAAACTGTGATGGAAGCAACAGGGAGCCCTGGTAGTTTCACAAAGGAAACTAAAAGTGAAGGACAAAGAAGTGATCTTTGAGCTGGATTGCTGGCGGGGCACATGTTAACTAGGTAAAGTTTGAAGGTGGGGAAAGTGTGTTTCCAAGATAGTTTTCTAAACATTGAAAGGCTGGTTTGAGGACATGAAATATGGTAGCCGTGCATCAGGTGTCATGGCTACAGGAAGCTGAGCTCTAGAGTGGACAGGAGAAGTTTTCAGAGAACAGGTTTTGTAGGACAATGTAGGCAGTGTTAGAATTTGGATTTCTTTCCTGTAATAAGAAGAGCTTTAGCCTGGAGTACAACTCTTGACCTACTTACAAAAGGACCATTCCAACATCATGATGTGCATGCATTCTAACCTCTGGAATCCCCTGAAAGTGTTACCATTGACAATAGGCACCATGGAAACTCCATCTTCTTAATACCTAGTTCCTAATAATAACTTAAAAACAAAACCCCCCCCCAAAAAAAAAAACAAAACCAAAACTAAAAACAAAACAGCATGAATTTTTATGCTATAGTTTTTGTTCTCAAGGTCCACAAACACCGTAGCTATAAATTTTCTCCTGTTTCCAGTGGACTCAAAGCATGTGAGCTGTTATATTTATAGCACAACACTTTCAGAGTTCTCCTGCTGTTCAAAGATGGCTTTCTCCCTCTTGCAGAATAGAATTTATAAATGTTACTTCATGTCATGTGTTTGATCCAGTCCCTTAATTTATATACTCATTACATCTTTTCCATTGATTCAACTATAATTCTTATTCTTTTATCCAACAAATATTTTTTAAGTAGCTGCCCTCAGTAGGCACTATATTATATGCTATGTATTCTGTGGTGAAGAAAACATCCATACCATCTCTATCTCCATGGGGCTTGGCTCTCAGGTGGCTTCAAATGTCTTCACATTGCTAGGCACACCTCCAGAAGTAGTGGTTGAAAATTCCATGTTCCAGAAAATTTGCCATAATGATTTCAGATCTCAAGTTTGGAGCGTTCATGAATGATACTCTGGCCACTGTGTACTCTCTGTCCTAGTTACATTTGTTCACAAATTGTTCCAATTGAGACATTTGGCAGAATCTTCCCTTATCTTGTTCTTCCCATTCATCTTCTCCCTGTTCTATTTTTAGATCTACCATCTTAGTCACAATTTGTTCTTCTGTATTTGAGTTATTGTTTTAATATCCTAGCTTGTCCTGTGGAACGGCAGTCGCTCTCTGCTCTGGTTCTTGTCACATGTTGAATGGCAGATTAGAATTCTTACAGTACGTCTTGATCATGTCCTTTCCTCACCCGGACTTTCTGTGCCATCCACATTCTTACCAAAAGAATTATATGTTTCAGTTGAACCCCAAATCTCAAACTTTCAATCCCAGTTCTTCTCCAAACTGTCTTTCATTTTGGTGTGATTATTACTACTTTTCTCCAAGCACACCCATACTTTGTTACTTCTGTGTCTTTTGCTAATGAGGTTCGTTCCATGTGCAATGCCTCCTAGCAATATGCTATCTGTCAAATTCCATCTTTCGAGATGCACAAAAAATTGCCATCTAGTTGTCCAGCTGTTCTTGTGTTTCCAAAATAAGACTTATTTCTCCCTTGTTCTTTTCTCTCTCCTTCTCCCTCTCCCTACTTCTATATCAGCTTGTTACTAAGTAGGCAAATGGTGATATAGAAAGTTTGTAAGCAGATGTTCATTTTCATAGCTGTTTATTAAATTCTGTGTCAGTATATGATATTTCCTCAGTCTGTCAAATACTATGGCATCACAACTTTATCCATTCTCTCATTGTATGTTTTATAGAGTGCTTGCTAGTCCTAAAACTCTACTCTTGAGTGAACAAAAGTGAAGAAACCTTGAGTACGCACACACACAGTGTATATATATATATGTGTGTATATATATACATATATGTATATATGCATATGTATATATATATGTATAATAGAGTCATATATATGGTTCATATCAGACATAGTCTGAGAGTGCTGACCTGGCAAGGGATTATTTATGTGTTTATATTTCTAAAGTTTTATTTTAGTTTTTAATTGACATGATAGCTGTGCATACTTATTGGGTACACTGTATTGATTTGGTCCATGTATACATTGTGCAGAAATAAGTCATAATATTTGGCATACATATCACTTCTAACATTCATTATTTATTTGTTACTTTCTTGCAGTAAGTTCAGAATATGATATTATGAATTATAGCGGCACGTCTGTGTACAAAGGCACTACAACTTCTCCTGCTTGCCTGTGCTTTTGTAGCTGGTGTTGAATCTCTATAACCCAACTCCTTTTTCTGCAGTCTCTGGCAATTATTCAACTTGTTTTATGAGATCAACATTTTTAGTTTTTGCAAATAAATGAGGAGGTTGTTGGAATACTTGTCTTTCTGCATCTGGCTTACTTCAGTTAATATAATGTCCTCCAGGTTCAACCATGTTGATGGAAAAGGGAAGATTTTATATTTTTTAATGGCTGAAGTATTAGCATGTGTTTGTATTATATATTCTTTATATTTTTTTTTTGTGCTAAGCTATGGTCACTTACATGACTCTACATTCTGGAATGCCTATTTCAGATGCTATGAAAGGTGATATAATAGACATGAGAGTGAAGGTATCTACAGTATACTGATTTCATTCCTTTGGGGAAATGCTAGCAATTCTAACAACTAGAGAATGTGTATTTATTGAGATGTATATAGATGATGCTGTTGCTGGGGCTGTGAAAGGCAGTGAGCCCAGAGCACAAGTGACACTTAGCGGGCTGTGCTCCTGCGAACAGGCATAGCAGAGGGGTGCTGCTTGTATAAGTGTTTATGCCTTTGTCCTTTGCATTAAGGGTCTTCTATCTATTTATTCTTTAAGGGAAAAACACACTACAAACCCACTTTGAACTGTGTTCAAATGATTACCCTCACTCAGGTTAAATCTAGTGGGAGACTTTAATGTTTTATGTTTGAACAATCAAGCTCCCCAAATATAAGGAGAAAAAAAAATTCAAGCCTCTATCTTGTCTTCACCTAACCTTATAATCTGCAATTACACTATTAATAGGTGGGCTGTTGCGGGAAATATTAAAAAAGTGAGCCTGCCAACTCTTCACGGGGTCAGACCATACTCCTGTGTTCTTGCCACCACCAACTCTCTGGAGCTAGTTCCTGGCACATTCTCTTGGCCCGCCAACTCTCCAGCCCCTGGAGGCCACAGGGCTCTAGGGCAGGGCCCCGAGTTCCTCTCGCTTCCACAAAATGTGCCCCACACACCCCACGATCAGCCATCTCAACACCTAATTACCCAGTACAAACATGACTCTTAAAGCTTAAATTATCCAATCAGATTTATATAACAATTAAATCACAATTTACAAGATGCCAATACAATAACATCAGAGTCAATTGATAATGATAAAAGCTTTATCCCAATATTTCTAACCTTGTGAAAATCTTAGCTACTTGTGGCTATTTAAAACCAGGTGGGATCAGGATCTTCTTCCTGTTGATCTGCCTTCATGTTGGCTTCTCCTCTTCCTTCTCAGTCTGAGACCTGTCTCCCCAACTCCTAGCTCCGCCTCCCTTTTCCGGTCCAATCACAGACCTCCCGCTGTCCTAATGTGATCGGACGGGTCTGTGATTGGACAGGGAAAAGGGAAGCAGAGCGAAAAGTTACAGAGACAGGTCTCTCAGGAGGGGAGAAAACCAATACGGAGGCCGATGTGGTGTTATCAAAAGGTTAGAATAATTGGGTTAAAGTCTTATCATTATCAGTTGGCTCTGAAATTATTGTACTGATATCTTGTAAATTGTGTTATTATTGATATATAAATCTTATTGGCTAATTAAACATTAAGAGTCTTGATTCTACCGGGTAATTAGGTGTTGAGATGGCTAACCAGGGGTGCGTGGGACATTATGTGGAAGCAAGAGGAACTCGGGGCCAAGAGTTGGAGGTGGCAGGAGGAGCACAGGAGCATGGCGTGGACCCGCCGAGAGTTGGTGGGTTCATTTTTTAAAATATTTTCCACAACAGTGGACTTTCTCTTTCAGAAGCCAAACCATCCTTCTCTTCAGGTCATAAGAAGGAAGAGAGCCTGGTTGTATGGGCTCAGATCACCACATCACTATTTAATATGTGAATGTCAGAGACTTACCCCTCTTGCAGGGGAACAGTTCATTTCCTCCTTTGGTTTCCACTGAGAAGGATTAGAAAGAATTTTCTCTTAACATTCTGGACTCTGCGTACTATCTCTCCCTTCTCACATAAGGGGAGTGAGTTATGTAGGTGGTGAGCTGATAGGTCAATTGGAGAAGCTAATTTATTGAAAGTTCATGCAAAGTGGATTTAGCATAGTGTGAATAAAACATAAGACTTCTCATTTGCACAGAACATCTCCAAGGCCCTGGCCAGAGACTCTTCGAAGAGTGAAAAAGATTAATTGCTACAATGAAATACTTAGAATATACTAAAATCATATACCATATATACAAACAAAGCCAATTCAACTCTGTAGGTACCTTTCCTCAACTCTCCATAAAAAAAAAAATCATCATGCCAAATGAGATTCAATTATCATTTCTTTTTCTATAAAAAATGCTGGAATAATTCTAGCATATGTGAAGTCAAACAAAATGTATTCTGTTGGAAAACAAATGTAAGAAAATATTAATAGAAAGCATTAAAGTGAACTTATTAATAAAAATATGTTACTTTGTGATATTTGGTGCCATGAAGAAGTTTAAATTTGGTTTTATATTTCATCTAAATGGGTGCTTTACTTTTGTAGCTAATTGATATATATTTTAAATTTAATGACCTTTTATTTTTAATTAATTATTTTATTTACTTACATTCCAAATGTTGCCCCCTCCTAGTCCCCTCCTGCTAGAGTTCTTCACTCCATCCCCTCTCCCTTTTGGCACTGAGAGTGACCTCCCATTCCCCCTTTCCTGGGGCATCAAGTCTCTACAGGATTAGGTGCATCCTCTCCCACTGAGGCCAGACACAGCAATCCTCTGCTATTTATGTTCTTGTGGCAGGGGCAGACCAGTCAGACCAGTCTGTGTATGCTCTTTGGTTGATGGCTTAGTCTCTGGGAGCTCCCAGGGTTCTAGGTTTGTTGACACTATTGGTCTTACTATGGGGTTGCCATCCCTTCAGCAAAAGAAGCCATTAAAATAGTATATTCTTAAAACCCTGCCTCTAGATCCAAACTGGCTTTCTCTTTGGTCTCTCTGGCTATGAATGGCGATGAGCAGGGGGTCTCTCTGCCCTTGCACATTCAAACCTTTCCTACTGACTCTTCTAAGTATCTCATCAGCTGTCTTCCTTCTTGAGGTTGCATGAATTGCCTAGAGGTTCTGTCCTTCTGTTTACCTACCTTAGGGAATAAGAAACCAGAGGCCTGTTTGAGAGACCAAATCTTTTGGGTTCAGACTCCATCTTAGAGAACCCTGACCTTAAGTTGAACTCGAGCTAACAGGCTGGTACCTAGCATCTGTTTCCAGGTTAGCCCCCCAACAAGACCTGTGTCTTAAGTTTCCAAGTTATTCCCCAATAAATCTGCACTCACACTTTACAAGCCTGCCCTGGCACTTTACTTCCTAACAACCACCAATCAGGAGAAAAGCAAACGGTAAGTTTATGGTTTGGTTCCTAGCACCAGCTAATGATGTTAAAGGCCACAATGGCCCTCCCAGTCATATGTGTGCCAGGCTAGATAACTTCCTTCTTGTCTCTATAAGTGCTTGCCTGAAAGTAAACTTAAGGCTGTCCCATCCCATTTCGCTGTGTCAGAGTCAGTGCCCAAGCTCCAACTTTTGAATAAAGAAATCCTATTGTGATTACATCAGAATCGGTTTCTTGGTGCTCTTTTTTGGGGTTCAAGAACGTTTTCTGCACGTTAAACATGTTCAGGTCAGTTTAACTTTAGATAACATGGTGCTGACGTGGGTATCTGGTATGAGTCACCTAGAATACGGCTGAAATACTCTACCCAGAGGACCATGAGTCAGCTAATAACAGCTGGCATTAGAAACCCAAAACTAAACTGTGATGTAATCTGTTATATAACATTCTTGTGTGTTTTGTGTAGATATGACCTTTGAGGTCAGAGGCCTTAATCTTTGCCTTCACCAACCTGTGTATGTGTGCCTGTCTGCATGCCTGTATGTTTGCCTCTATGTCCTGTGTGCCAGTCTGTGCATTCCCCCCTCTGCGTATGCCTATGTGTCTGTCTGTCTGTTTTTCCCTAGGTATCTGCTGCCACCTGCTCCTCGCCATCTATTTAGCTTCCCAGCCACCTTCCTTTTCTAGGGCTGGAGTTAGAAAAAGTACTCCTACTCTGGGTCACCATCCATGCTGAGATTGCTTCTATAGGGCCACGCCTGTGGAGCCTTTGTGCTAGACTAGAGCTTCTCAGTTTGTTCCAAGAGAAAACAAAGGAGGAACTTTAGAACATTCATGCCTAGGAAAGCCTTCTGTTTGAGAAGCCTAGGGCGCCGACTGCTTCACAAGGTCTCCAGATGATCTTAATCTCCAGTCGAGGCTGAGATCTAGAGGTACAGACTGTGGGACACATTCAGGAATCATTGACTTATGTACCATGTGTAAGCTGTGCCCTTCAACCCAGCATTATCAGTAATTAAGAAGATATTTTATGTAGTATTCGTTGTGATACCATGCCAGAACAAGTTTTGACACTCTAGTGACAATAACCCAGAAAAACAGATCTACTGAGTGGGAAATCTTCCTGATAGGAAACGCTCTGACATATAATTGTACTATTTGTGCTTCTGCATTTTTAAAATTGAATATCAGTATGTATTTGGAAAATCAAACTTTATATTTTGAGGAGGCTGACTTTGGTGTCTATTTGATTAAATAGACAGCTTTCTACAAGAACTTCCAATGTATAAACTCTTCACATATGACTTGAAGTTGGAGTAAACAGATTACAGATTGGTAAATATAACCCAACCATGAATTTAGCAGATTCTGGAAAAGTGGAATGGCTTAATATTAACAATGTTGCTTTTGGATTTTAATTTTATCATCTTCACTTCATATTATAGTCCTATTTTATCTGGCTTAGCAGCTCTAAGACAACCTACTAGAATAGTCCTAAAATGCTCAATGTATTATTATTTTTCCCATCAGAAACAAAATCTCTCATGATGGTTTCTTCCTAATGTCTTTTGTTGAAAAACCAAAGGATTATGGCACCTCTGGGTCTCTCTTTATGGGCCTTAAAACAGCTGGGCATTGATCCTCTGATGAGCAACTGCTTGAGAATGAAAGCAATTTCCTCTTTTGGGTATCTGGGTGCCTTGTGGAGATGGGAAGGCTTTAACTACTACGTCTCTGTACTTATTACCATTCCATTTGGAAAAACATGTCACACAGGGCCAACGAGATCCAGTTACACTGTCGATTCTGCTCAGATGAATACCTGATGAGGCGACAAACCTGTTTTAAAATGAATTTGCTGCTCCCATCAATTCCTTATGACTCTATTGCAAGCCTGAGAATGTATCAAATAATGAAACTTGATCATCTGACCCCGCTAAATGCAGCAGGCAGTGTCCCAGGCTGTACATGTGACAAGCTCCTTATTTATTTAATTCTCTGTTTTAAAAGCCCCAAAACCCTCTGCAGCAAAAAGGGGTTTCTGTCTTCTATATACTGCATAACAAAAACCCTATGCATATATGAAACTTAAACAAATGGTACTTAGCCATTTGGAAAACAGAATTCATTTACATTATGCATAGAATGATACTATCATTAATTGCAATAGAGGAGTTTCCCCATATGAACAAAGATGCTGGTCTCTGGTAGCCAACCCTACTGCTGCCCAGGGAATCTAGCCAGGCCAAGTTTCAAACATATGAGTTCCCTAAGGCTGCAGTCCACACATGCCTCTGGTGAGGTATCGTCCCTGTGACAGTGCTTTGAATTCTATGTGAACAGTTCTTGAGGCAAGGGAGTATATTTTGATCCAAAAGTCATTATCAGGTTTAGAAATTCTCACCTCCCTTCAAAAGCACAATTTTGATCTAAGTGTGTAGTTTTATCCTGGTGAGAGATTAACATGTCTCACCAGAGCATTGAAACTAATTGTTACAACAAATTAATGAATTACGTGTGCAGAAGGAATTGTTCCCTTGCATGGAGAGGGCTAGAAAAGGCAGAGTACCTCATTTTCCTTAGTAATTTAATTATAATGGAATGATTATTATAGCACCTTGTTCCTGTAGGGCTTCTGAAATTGAAGGCTTAGGTGTGATTTTTATCAGCAGCTAGGGATGAGCTAAGCAGCCCTTCAATGTCCATCTTCACGTGCTGTTTTTCATTACTCCCAGACCCTCTCTCAGGTGCAAACTGTTGCTTGTCATAATTATGTGTCCATGGAAAAATGCAGTGCTCGCCCAATAGTGGTGGAAAATGGAGTTTTAATGAGGCTGAATTTGGATTTGTCCTGGGTTTGCCATACCTACCGACATACTTTCTCTGTGACTAATAATGACTGAGCTGAGCATGGGATCTTCAATCGTGGATATGTATGGCTTTCTAAAAAAGTGTGTGTGTGTGTGTGTGTGTGTGTGTGTGTGTGTGTGTGTGTGTGAATATTTTTGTGGGTTCATGTGCATATGCATTTGTGCATGCAATGGACGACCTCAGGTGTAGGTCTCAGGAACACTACCTTCTTTTTGACAAGGTTTGTCATTGGCTGGGAATTCATCAATTAAGCTGCCTGGCTAGAAAGAAACCCCAGGGATCAACCTGCTTCAGCCCCTTCAAAGTTAGGATTACAAGCATGGTTATGTGGGCACTAGGCATAGAAGTCATGCCTGTATGCTTTGGAGGCAAATGAAGACTTTACTGATAGAGCCATCTCTGTCACCCTGTTCTTGTGCTGCTGCTGCATTACTTCTTGTGTTTTCCAGACAAGATCCTACTATGTCATCCAGACTGCCTTAAATATTCGATTTTTCTCCATCAGCCTTCAGAGTGCTGGGATTAAAGATCTGGGCCATCATGCCTACCTATGGTCTTTGTCTCACATGTATCTTGGTAGAACCACTCCTCTACTACTCCCTGGGAAGCTGCATAGCCCTATTTCATTCCTGTATGGCTGGTCTTTGACTTAATCCCTCTCTTATACCCTGTATAAGATGTATGCTATATGGGCCAGGTTTGGTATGTGAGGGCTTAGCATCTCCTTCGGGATAAAAAGCTACTATTTTGTGTGGTATCTGTGTCTGGCATCTTACAGTACATGAGGCCCAGGCATTTTCTGAGGAATAGTTCAGGGATATATATATATATATATATATGTGTGTGTGTGTGTGTGTGTGTGTGTGTGTGTGTGTGTGTATGTGTGTATATATATGTGTGTGTATATATATATATATATATATATATATACAACAAGATGGAGCATAGTGCCCACATATATATATGTGTATGTATATATATATATGTATATACATACACACACACACACACACATATATATATATAATCATCACAAATCTTGTAATTCACGCTCAAAATTGTAGGTAAACTATATTTTATAGTTTTGAGTCTCTGTTGGGCCATATGCCAGTTATCTGAACACATTGCAGAGATGTTGGAGTAAAGTGGCCTGAATTTGAGCTGCACATTTAGCAGATTCCTAGATCAGAACTACCGGAGCCAAAATGTCTTCCAACTCTTGGGTTGAACTGGATGCTGTTACTTTTATCCAAAAGAGGTCCTCTCTCACAAGGTCCATGTCATCAGTCCATACAACTACAAAGATGACGATTCTCCTGATGAGTTCCTAAAGATCGTTCCTGTGGGTCAGCATTCAGTATGCGGTGTTTTTGCTTAAGTTCCTCAAAGGCCAGTCTACAGATTCCAAAGGCTTAAGAGCTGCTGAGGCAGGAGGAAGCTGTGACCTCACTTTAGAGAGGAGAAACTTGGAGATCCAGGATGCTTTCCTGAAAGACGCAGAGAATTCTTGATTCTTCTTCCTCTGTCTTATTGTGAACGGCAATCGCGATTTGAGCCGTGATTTGAGCAAAACAAACAGAAAGGAAGAAAGACAAGCCAGGAATATTTGTTGCAATGTCTATGAGTATCTTTTTCTGCAGAATGATATTTATAGAGGAGGAGCTAGGAAGATTTGTAAGTGGAGGTAGAGTATCTATAAGCAGTAATTAAGCCATGTTCATTAGGTTATATTTAATTAGGTGGAAAAAACTGTTCTTATGGTAAAAGTGTGGTGAGCCCAGGCTAAGCCATATTTCTTGCCTTTTATCTGAATTTATGGCTTTCTTTTTTCTTTTTTTTTTTTTTTTTTTTTTTTTTTTTTGTGGTTGTTGTTGATGTTTTCCACCTTAGAACTTCCTTTTTGGCTTCATGTTAATCACCTGATTATGGAGGTCTGGACTCACACAAGGGGATCCTTAGAGTCAGGATGAAGTTAGCCTTCCTTTGCCTCCTGTTCTCTGGTTACAAATTCCAGGAAGAACAACAGAAGTCAAGCCTTAAAAGCAGGCAGTGCCTGGCTTCTGATTGGCCTCAGCCTTTCTCTGGGTCAGCAGGTAACTGCTCAGGACCAGCTGCTTGGCAGACTGAATGAAGTTAATTAGTTCAGGTGGGACTTGAGTGCAGAATCTCAGTGTCACTGGCATCCCCTCTTATCTATCTGAGCAAAATGGATGCAGAGTGACAACGGAGAAGCTGCCAGGTCTGGC
Source organism: Mastomys coucha (assembly GCF_008632895.1). Classification (NCBI taxonomy): domain Eukaryota; kingdom Metazoa; phylum Chordata; class Mammalia; order Rodentia; family Muridae; genus Mastomys; species Mastomys coucha. Next base: position 96,942,397 of record NW_022196896.1, on the reverse strand, counting down.
CTCATTTTAGCCACAGGACTCACACCAGCAAGTGTCATATTGTCTTTGAAGAGGAAGGAACTAACTGAAGTCCATAACCTCATTCTGCCAATTCTCACAGCTCCGCTCTTGACTTCTAAACAACTCATCAGTTCTAATAAATCAAGGCTAGACTCAGTTGAGAGTGAGCTTACCTTTCTTAAAGGCAAGTTTTTATTGCTTTATATTTTAAGTACTGTCTAGGGGTTAGGTTATAGGCTAAATTGGGTTTCCTCCAGATTGAGATCCTAATGCCTAGTACCTCCAAACGTTATCATATTAGAGATGAAGCCTTTATTATTCAAAGAAGGTAGGTAGGGCAAGCTTTAAATGAACTTCATGGATGTGACTATTGGAAGAGAAAATTTGGACAGAGCCATGCATCCAGATGTGGTGATGCTAAAGGACAGAGAGGTAAGACAGACAGTTAGAAGTGAAGGGGAAAGACCGAGCCACATTCCTCTTGCTGCTCTCCAAAGGAACCAGCCCTGCATTGAGTTTCTTACCTCCTGCACTGTGAGGTAGATTTCTGTTACTTCCTGGTGCATTCCTTGATAATCTTTGCAAACTAAAACAGCATGCCAGTATTGAGTGTTCTTAAACTCAGGGTGCTCCTTTCTGAGGTTAGTGACTATAGTCTAACTTAAAACCCAGGAGACCTGTCCATGACTCGGTGGCTACGTAACAGAAAAGGTTGGGCTATAACCCACGTGCTTGAATAAGTATTTTCCTCCTTCTCTTCTGAACATGCTCATGAAACTAATGGAGATAGACTGTTTTTCTTAAAGGGGAATATAAACATGTTAAGAGTACAGACAAAAGATAATGCTACTTGCCACCCAAGTTTAACAATGTTATATTACCTACAGACTTTTTCTCTCAAAGGAATAAATCATCGCATATAATCCAGTTACTCTTCTTTGGATCATTTCCTCTCCCCCACACCAAAGAATACCACTACTTTTAATTTGGTCTACATTCAGTCCATATTTTAATATTGTCCCCTTGTATGTATTTATCCATCAATAATATGGTATTTTATCACTCTTTATGAACAAAATAAATGGCATGGCACCATCCTGTCACCTACAACTTTTTAAAAAACATAGCACTGTGTTTTGATATATCTGTATAAACACACATAGAACTTGGTTTGCTGTTCAGTAACATCCTGTGATATTTATTCTCTATAAGTGTAAAGTGATATAAACTAATATCACAGTTGGAATTATTAATCTTGTCCTTTGTGTGTACATGCATGTTTGTCATAAGTTAATATATCTAGCAGTTGGATGGATATGTCATAGGTAGATACTTCTTTGTTTTTATCAAGCATTACCAAACTGAACATCAAGTGGTTTGTGATTGCTTGCTTGAGAATAAGTGTTTCCCTATACACAATATCATCAGAGCTTAAGTCTCTGGTCCAATTTAAAGATTATGTGTATTCTTTAGCGAAGCACCAGTTTAGGATTTCCTTGCCTTCCTACACCTGACCATTATACAAATTGAACTACTGATTCACTTTTGCCATCTTTAGATAGGCTTACTGAAGGGGTATTCCAACTGTCACAACAGATAACCCTAATTCATCTTGGAGAGAATAGATTGTTCATTGGCCCAATGACTTTAATGGTGGTTAGAGCTACCTTAGTAGAGGAATGAATGATGTGAACATGAGATGAAACTGAACAGACAGGTCAGGGCTGGGACCCAGATATCTTGCAGTTCTGAAATGTCCTTTGTTTTCTGACCAGGAAGCCAGAAAGGAGCTGTGGTTTCTTACTGTCTTGTAAATAAATAAAAGGCTCTGCTATACTTGTGAGTGGAGATTGGAATTCTAGCTTAGACATTAATAATCTCTCCTAGTGGACAGCTTTGGCAGTAAGTTTTTAGGGTTTTTGTTGTTGGTGGTGTTTTGTGTGTGTGTGTGTGTGTGTGTGTGTGTGTGTGTGTGTGTGTGAGAGAGAGAGAGAGAGAGAGAGAGAGAGAGAGAGAGAGAGAGAGAGAGAGAGAGTAATGTCTATTCCTTAATTTAATCCCATCCCCTAAATTATTTTAAGGTTGTGTCTTCAGAGTGGGGGATACCAGAGCAGCATTAAAGACATACTATGGGAAAAACTTCAGGTGAAAAGGTTGAAATATCTGACCTGGATGTGTGCCTGACATTTCAGTTGAATGGGGAAAAGGGACCACCCCTCTGGAAGGTGGGACCATTCCTAGGAAGGCAGGTTTACCCAAGTCATGCTAAAGCGTTAGACAGAATAATTATCTCTTGAATGAGAAGTGTACTTTTCCATCTCTGAATCCCTGTCCCCTAGTGTCATCTGACAGCGCCACACCTATGCATCTTTGTAAGCCTGCCTGGTTCTATGAAATACTCAGAAAAGTATAACTTTCATTTTGTTCACTTTATCTCCTTTCTGAGAATGCTTTCCCCAATGCTGTGGGCTTCCCCAGGACTTTGGGTTTTCTTATTGTTTCTCTAAAACTCCCCACTCTACCAAGTGGCTGCCTGCCAGTGTGTGTCTGACCTCCATGTTGGCTTACCTCAAACAGCATGGCCTTTTCCCCGTTTCTTTTCTTTCTTCCCTGTGTATCTGGTAAGATTTACAGCTTGTTTTCCCTGTGTGTGTGTGTGTGTGTGTGTGTGTGTGTGTACATGGTGTTAATTTTATTTTTTTCTGAGTAGTTTTTAAAATCTTAATAAAATTTACTTGACTTCAAAAATAGATGTACACACCTATATGTACATATAGACATTATGTGTATGATGTATATTTATATTCATTTATATCCATAAAATATTATTTTTCATGTAATATTACATTCTATTTATATTGTGCTTTATAAATCGCATTATAACTTGCTTTTCTCAGTATATTCATGAGATTTATATATTTTCATATTCATTGTTCTAGTTTAGTAAGTTTTATTGCTATGTAATATTCCACCATGTAAACATAGCTCAGACTTTCCATTCTTCCTCCTTTTGTTCTCACACAGGTATCCCTTCTTGTCACCACCCCCATATTCTTATCTTATAGCTGTTAAAGTTGTTTCTGGTTGTCACAGCTTATAGATGACTCCTAGTACATGCAGGTGAAAGGTTCTCTAAATGGTGTAGAATTTCTGTCCTAGGATAAACAATGCCTTTAATTTCATAGATATTGCCAAATTATCTCCTTGGATATTATTTTATGATGCTACCAGCCCATGTGGGGATTCTAATTGTATCACATTTTTGCTCAGCATTTCTCTTTGCCATGATTTTGTTTTCAGATAATTGATTTAAGTTTGTATGTAGGCTACATAGGTGTGTGGGCATGTATTTATGATGTGCGCATGCCTATGTACATACATTTGCTTTCGGAGGTCAGAAGTTGATCTCAGTGTATATCCATGGTTGTCTCTCCATTTTGTGTATTTACATATTCATTGATTTGAGGCAGGGTTTCTCAGTGAACATGAAGTTCTCCATTTTGGCTAGATTGGCCTGCCAGAGAGCCCACCAGGATCCTCCTTTCTCAATCTTCTACCATCGAGGTTATAGGCAAATGCCATTGCATGTGGTTTTTATGTGCTTCTAGGGACCTGAACTTAGTTCCTCATGCTGTGCAGAAAGTACTTTACCCACTGAACCATCTCCCAGTCCCCACTGCTGCTATTTCATAAGTATCTCCCTAGAATGTGATAAGTGTATACTACCTTATTTTAAGTTAAGTTCAGTGTTTGATAATAAACAGGCAAAGAAGGCCTTGATTTGTAACAGTTGTCCATTTCCGAGGCATATATTTACCATCAGGGCCAATTTCTAGTCACCATTCTTCCCACTATACCCAATTTTAAGTCACCAGTGTGACATCACTGAGAGTGACCATGCTCACCTGAGGAGAGATAGTACAGTCAGCTTAAGCTTAATTAAACCCAGTTTCCCCCAATATATTACTGGTAAAACATATATTTTCTGATTACAGTACATAACCAATGTTTGTTTGCATGTGAGCATGTGTGTATGTATGTATGTGTGTGTGTATACATGTGCATGCACTCAAAGTCCAGGCTAATGGATAACACTAATTTATGTAAAGTTGACAAAAAACTAAGCAGAGTTCTTACTTCAATTTTGCCTATAATATTTAAGATGCCACTCACTTTGCATTGATCTGCAATGTTATACAGCTCATAAATCAAATGTTCTTTAGAAGTTCTTCAGCTGACTTCATTGGCTTATTTAATGATTTATGTGTCAGTAACACATCAGCTCAAAGATACCGCCCCATAGCACACATGGTTCTTCCTCAGAATCATGTGGCTTTCTCTCTGCTTTAATCCACTCAGTATGGACCTTTTTATTCATAACACTATTTCTGTACATCAGGAGCATGGGAGTAATTCTTTCACAAAGGAACCAATTTTACTGGTGAAAAAAGTGATGAAACACTGTTTGATGTGATTTCATAGGAATTCATATTTCAAATGCAGCCAGGAAGTATATTTGAATTTTTCACTCAGCTCTTCTGAGATCTTCTCGGGCCCCTAACTTTGTCCTAGGGGGCTTGGCGTTGGCTGACAAAGGAGACAAGAAAACATTCTTAACTGTGTGATCTTACCAAGATACTTCTAGTTACAGAGCTATTAGCCACTTATTTCTCAATGGCCTTGAAAGTCTACTGTTCAAGTACTCAGAACAACTCAAGAGTAGTTGAGGGGCAGCAGCCAGATCAGAACCATACTGTACTTCATGATGCTTATCACTATGACATAGCTCAAATTTTAGCAGCTGATTTAATAGCAGAAATAGTCAAGCCAGTAATAGTGGCAGGGCAGATGCTTTGGTAAAATACTTCTGTTTCTATAATCTGTCCATCAGTGATGATAATGATGCTTGTTGGAGTGAAAATAAGCATATTACCAATCTGTAGTTCTATGACTGACAAGCTGTTAAAGAATCAACACCAAATGGATCATTCCTCTTGGTTGTTCTTGCAAAGAACAACATCTCAACCAAAATAGGCTTGCCCTCTAGGGGGTTGCCAAGGCAACAAAAGCCTCTTAACACGCAGCAGTCTATTTGGAAAAGTCATTGAAGATGCTCAAAGCATGCTTGCCTTTGTTTATTTAATAGTCTCCATAGAACAGCCAGACACGGTTCAAAAGAGCATCCCTAGCAGCCATAGCTGATATCACAGCGGTACCCTCTATGGTATAAAGTCACTTCACCAACTGGGTCATGGTGGATCACTTTGACCAATAGCAAGATAGGTCTAGTATGTCTCTTTTTAGTCAGCTCCATCACTCAAATGTTTCTGGTTAGTGATCATGTCAGTAGTGATTGATATTTTCCCAGTCCATCTGCCACCAATAATCACCTCACACTGACCACAATCAATCAGCAACCAGCTGTCCACATCTCTGACACCAGCCTGCATAGATTCCCACATAGGAAATTAAGAAATATTTTCATGGGTTTTCAGGCCAACTTGCCTATGGGTCTTGGAGCCAAGTAAACTACTTCTATTAGAGCCATAAGCAGAGGCAACTAGTATGGAACGCAACAGCTCCTTGCCAACTGAGCCATCTACAGGATTTTCTGTATTCTTCTCATAAGCTCCTTTCTTTTTCTGTTTTGTTTGTTTGTTTTTTATAAGCTCTTTTCTTTTTAATTAGATGTTTTATTTATCTACAATATCTCCTTTCCCAGGTTCCCCTCCAAAAAAGAAAAATAAAATAAAATAAAAAACCAAAAACTAAAACAAACCCCTGTTCCCTTCCTCCTCTCCCTGCTCACCACCCAACCCCCTCCTTCTTACTGGCCCTGGAATTCCCCTACACTGGGGCATAGAACCTTCACAGGGCCAAGGGCCTCTCCTCCCATTATTATAGCAGAGTATGTATAAGCTCTTTTCTTAATTAGTTTATCATTACCAGACAGAACATCATCAACATTGTGTAGTTCCAACTTCAGAGACATATCCATTATGCCAATTGAAAACACTACCATTTCTTCCCTTAGAACATTCTTCATCCCACATACTGGACATATCATCAATAGATAAGATATACTCAGTCTCTTCAATGGCCTCAGGGATGCAACAATAAGATTACATTCTCAGAATAGATGTCATCTCGAGGGTAGGTACCATTTTCCTGAAGAGGAGGGGCCTTGAGATGATAAATGATAATCTCAGAGCATGTTTGGAAACCACCACTGCACCAGTGCATTAGTGGCATTGCTTGTCCTTGAATGTTTCTTCCAAAGCCACAATTTGACTTTGAGCAGACAGCTCAGTGAGGAGGAGAAAGGTCAAGAAATTCATCTAATTTGAAACTTTTAATAGTATGGTATAGTGATGAGGGAGTAGGTACTGGATGAAAATTGAGAAAGATTTAAAAAAATATATTACTGTTTGCCTGTCCTGGAGTATGATGTGTTTTCTCTGAATAAAATGGGGTGACCAATAGTACACTTACCTTAGAGAGGTGGCTGTTCTGATTATTGTAGGGTTGAAGTTAAGGTTCTTAGAGAGCTAGGGAAATGACTCAGTCAGTGCAGTCCTTTGCCCAAATAAAAGCCAGGCATTCTGGTGCATGCCTGTGACTCTAGTGTTGGGGAATGGAGACAAAAGAATCCTCAAGGCTCTCTGGCCATCAGTCTAGCTGAAATGACAAGGGTCAGGTTCAGAAAGAGAGACTCTGAACAAAAAGAAAGATTTCTTGAAGAAGCAACCGAGGAAAGACATTGTGTCAGCCTCTAACCTCTCTACATGTACCTGCTTGGACATGCAGTTCCACAGAAGTATCTGAACACCATGCTACTAAAGTACATACATACACACACACACACACACACACACACACACACACACACACACACACACACAAAATTTTAAAAAAATTAAACAAACAGGGGAGTAACTGGGACCAGTAGGACCAGGCACACAGAAACTCAGCCAGCAGAGTGGCTTGGGTTCCTTCGGGTCTCTCTGGGCTGGTGTCCTGAGCGGACATTGGGCACAAGCTCTGCAGGCAGTACCACAACACCCAGAGGAAGCTCCACTCTCAGGCACTCTGACATTCTCAGGATCAGAGGTGAGGAGGACACAACGTCTGTCCCAACACCGGGAATAACTAGGACCAGCGAGATTAGGCATACAGGAACTCTGCCAGCAGAGTGGCTCTGGTTCCTTCTGGTCTCTCTGGGCTGGTGTCCTGAGCAGACCTTGGGCACAGGCTCCACAGCCAGTCCCACAACATCCAGAGGAAGCTGCTGCACTCCCAGATGCTCTAACAAGCCCAGATCACAGGATCCCAGAATCACAGGGTCCCAGAGACAGTTTGACTCTGAGGAGTTCTGACACAATCAGGATCACAGGAAGGACAGGCTCCAGTCAGATTTAGCAAGGGCAGGTAGCATTAGAGATAACCAGATGGCGGGGGAGGGGTAAGCATAAGAAAATAAACAACACAAACCAAGGTTACTTGGCATAATCAAAACCCAATTCTCTCACCATAGCAAGTCCTAGACACACCATCGCACTGGAAAAGCAAGATTCAGATCTAAAATCACTTCTCATGATGATGATACAGGACTTTAAGCAAGACATAAATAGCACCCTCAAAGGAATACAGGAGAACACAGGTAAACAGCTAGAAGCCCCTAAAGAGGAAACACAAAAATCCCTTAAAGAACTCCAGGAAAACAGAAACAGGTGAAGGAAATGAGCAAAACCATCCAGAATCTAAAAATGGAAATAGGAACAATAAAGAAATCAGAAAGAGAGACAACCCCGGAGATACAAAACCTGGGAAAGAAATCAGGAGTCATAGATGCAAGCATCACCAACAGAATACAAGAGATAGAAGAGAGAATCTCAAGGGCAGAAGACACCATAGAAAACATTGACACAACAGTCAAAGAAAATGCAAAAAGCAAAAAGTTCCTAACCCAAAACATTCAGGAAATCCAGGACACAATGAGAAGACCAAACCTAAGGATAATAGGTATAGAAGAGAGTGAAGACTCCCAATGTAATGGGCCAGTAAATATCTCCAACAAGATTATAGAAGAAAACTTCCCTAACCTAAAGAAAGAGATGCCCATGAACATACAAGAAGCCTACAGAACTCCAAATAGACTGGACCAAAAAAGAAATTCCTCCTGTCACATAATAATAAAAACACCAAATGTACTACACAAAGAAAGAATTTTAAAAGCAGTAAGGGAAAAAAGGCAAGTAACATATAAAGGCAGGCCTATCAGAATTACACCAGATTTCTCACCAGAGACTATGAAAGCTAGAAGATCCCAGGCAGATGTCATACAGACCCTACAAGAACACAAATGCCAGCCCAGGCTACTATACCCAGCAAAACTCTCAATTGCCATATATGGAAAAAACAAGATATTCCACAACAAAGCAAAATTTACAATATATCTTTTCACAAATCCAGCCCTACAAAGGATAATAGATAGAAAACATCAACTAAGGAGCAAAACTACACCCTAGAAGAAGCAAGAAAGTAATCTTTCAACAAGTCCACACAAACCTAATTCCACCTCTTACAACAAAAACAACAGGAAGTGATAATTACCTATTCTTAATATCTTATTATGAAAATTAATATTACCAACATATCCTAATTGGTGGAAATCCAAAAATATGAGTAATTAGAAATTTGTTGATTGTCATCCAATGGTCTCTCTAATTTGGTAATTGGAGAAATAGGTCCAATATTTTATAATCTATATATACTTTCAGCTTGTTTGTTATGGTGTTTTGTTGTGTACAACATAAGGGTCTTGAAATCTTGCTTCTCCTATCTCAGGCTCTCAATTAGCAGTATTGTTTATTTCATGTTTTTACACTATACTATGGTTTTCAGAACAGCTTATATATTTCAAAAGTATTTATATACCCAAGGGAGACATAGACAATTAACTTGAGAGGTGGCTTGTAAGAAAGAGAACGACTAAGAGTGAGACTGAACGCTTTGCTTGACATTTGTAGCTCTTGTATCAAGTTTGAAGAGGAAAACTTTATAAGTTACTCTTTCTCTGAGATGAATACTTTTCCAAATTATCACAGCTAATGAACCAGATTCTTACCCGCATCTAACGTCTGTGCCACCCTCCAAGCAGAACAATTGTTCACTGAAACAGTTGGTGAATGACTTTATGGATAGACCATCTTAATACGCACACCATTTCTTAAATGAATGTAACCTGTTCTCTGTGGGCTGAGAATGACGTCACTCACTCAAGTTAGTTTTGACCATAGCAGGAAGTCTGTATCCAAAAATCGTGCCTACAATTAATTCCTTGGAAGAGCAGAACTGTCAACTCTCAGCTTCGCTACAATGGAGGTAAATCTTTTGGTGATGTGAGGGTCATTGAAGTACAGCCTTATTACAATGAAATCCAATGTCTAAAATTGTTCTTATTTTGGGTTTGTACCACAGTAAGAGCCAAAATTTTAAACTCTACTAAATACAAAACAAACAAACAAACAAAAAGACTTTACATATTTATGTTCATTTAAGAAAATACAAGTAGTGATGTATTATTTTGAGATATACAGTAAATGTTTGGAGTTATTTAAAATTTATATTGAGAAAAATGTATGTATTTTCAGTATTGCTGTAGACAAGCATCTACATAAGACTGTTAAATTGATTGTTGTTTTATATCAAACAACTTTTATAATACTCATTTTTATTGTTATAATATTTTATAAATTTTAAGGAATATGACAAAAAAGATATTGTAGTTATTGAAGGGGGGTCTCTGGGAGGAGTTGCGGTACAAAAGGGAAACAAGAATGTGATTTAATTCTATTTACTTAAAATGTTTTTAAATGTTAACAAATTCAGATAAATTGAACTTATGTAACTTTTTTCATCATAATGCAATAAAAGTTAAAAAAAGAAAAGAATAATTAAACAAAATTCTTATAAAAGTGCCTGATTAACAGAAAATGCTACTATTCTCCATTTTTTTCATAAATACATTTGGAATCAGAACATCAGGTTTCCTAAATTATTATGTCTGTGTTTTTATTCGAATTTCATTACATTTCTATGCTGGTTTGAGGTGTACTTAATTATTAAATTTTCCTTTGAATATAAGTATTATATTTCTTTATGTATTTAATTTTTCCTTACAATAGTTATATAGCTCTTTTGTCACATCTTGTATGAGATGCCTTTTATTTTTGTCACTATAGATGGTGTCTTAAAATTTTATATATTTTATTGTAATGAGCTTCAAGCTCAACTTCGATTTCATAATATTTTGAAGAGACTTTTGTAAGACCCTTGTGAAGTTCTGTAGTTTAATTTTGGATAAAGCTTTTCATTATGTATATGTTATATTTCTCATATGCTTAGAAGCTTTTAAATCATTTATTTATTTATTTATTTATTTATTTATTTATTTATTTATTTATTGTGTGTATGCCTGTAGGTTGTGTGCACAAGTGCATGTGCACATGCACCCAGAGGAGAGCTTGCACTATTCAGTTTTTTCCCTCCACTATATAGGTCCTGAGTATTAAACTCAGGTTGTCAGACTTGGTGGTTGTCCTTGGTGGATATCATTCAAGACATATTAGCATTATGCCTAGGTGCCACATACTTTTTGTTATTATTATGAATGAGAACCTTTATTTCTTTTGCACTTTTTATCCATGTGTAACTGTACGTATGTAACCATGGAATTTTGCATAGTGACCTTATTGAATGTTATGAATCGTATTAAATGTCATGAAATTTTATAGACTGTTATTTTTCTTGAATTTTCAATTTTTAAATTTTCTTTTGTCTGTATGTTGCATATATGTATAACATATATACACACATATGTGTATATATGTATATATATACATATATATGATTTTGCTGATGTGTGCACATGTGCATGTGGCAATGAATGTATGTATGTCATGTATGTCCATGTTTATGTGGAGGCCAGAGGTTTACATCAGGTGTCTTCCATTGCTCTCCACCCTGGTTTTTGAGTCAGGATCTCCCATTGAACTCATCAGTTGTCTAAGCTGGCTAACAAGCTTCAAGCTTCCCTTTCCCCACACTGTGAGTACAGCTGAGGGTCACTGTGTCTGTCTTTTATGTGGAGATCTCAACTCAAGCCATCTTGATTATACTGCAGGCATGTTACCCAAACTTACAAAACTTCCCATCTTACAAAACTTCCCATCTTACAAAACTTCCCATCCCCTTGACCTTTCTATGTAGATAATCTTATAGTTGGCAAACCATGGTGATTGTGCCTTAATTTTTGTATAGCTAATATGTAAGTTCTTTTCACCATTTTCATCATGACTAGGAATATCAAGGATATGTTGAGTCTCATGAATAATTAAACACAATAGTATCTTTCTATGTATAGATAGTGGCAAGGTCAATATGAATTCAAGTCAATAAACTCTTTCAGTTCCTCTGTTATGCTGAAACCAGTTGTTTATCTTGCACTTTAAAAAAATAATTTAAAAATTGTTTTGAGACTATAATTCCATCATTTTTCTTCCTTCTCTCCTCTCTCTCTCTCCAGTCACTCTCATGTAACCCTCTCTTGCCCTCCATCAAATCCCTTCCATTTACTTTTTTCACATGTGTGCATATGTGTATGTATGTGTGTGTATAGTTCCCTAAATATATAAATACAACCAAATACAACTGCTCAACCTGTATAATGTTGATATCTTTAGAACTGACAATTTAGTATTTGATACCCAATTAATCCACTCTTCCCTCAAGATGACTAGTCCTCCCACTCCTGGCATTCCTTATTTGCTTGCAGTTCATCATCTATGGTTGATACTTCATGAGTTTTACCCCTTTCACATCAGCATGCCTATTGGTGATGTTTCTGTTCAGGTCATGGCACTCATATTGATGAGTATAGCTTCTCAGACATTTTTAGGGGGTACAGTCTCATAGCAAACTTCTTGTTCTGACTTGTAAAATCTTTCTGCCCTGTCTTCCAGGATGATCCCCAAGCCATAAATCTAAGAGTTGTGTTGTATATCATCACATTTTTTTCCACTGGGCTTTGCAGCCACACACTTACTTTGGCTTTCTGTAATGTTTTCTGTCTGTCCTTGCACTTTCTTTGTATTTCCATTTGATTTTATAATGCTAAGCATTTGGAAAAAATGCTGGTTCGCTGAATTATACAGATCTTTCAAGTGAAGAAATTTTCATTACAAAGTGCCAAAAATCACATTTATTAATATAACCATGATCTCCTTAGAACACTTTTAAAATATTGCAGTGCTTTCAAGCTCACAGTGATGAATACCAATTTTACAAAATTCTAATTTCCTAATTTTCACTTGAAAGCTTGGATTTCATCACTGGCAACAGATAGTGTTGGTTGTCAGTTGTTTTCCTTGACATGTCAGGCTTACTACATATATTTTTCAGAAAAATGTACACCAAAACCCAAACATTGATAACTAGAGTTTGTCTGGCTCTCATTCTCTCGCTTATAAATGGTCTGTCATGGGGAGCGTACTAGTTCATGTCACAGTCAACTCAAAGGCTCCAATATGTGCGGAAAGCGCTTTGTCCTGTTCCCCATTTTGTCACACTACTAAAGGACATATACTCAAAGTTTGACATTGAATAAAATTAATGATGCCATATCACAAAGACCATTTGTAAGCAAAACTGGTTGAGGCCAGCTAAGTGGAGTTTGTGTGGATTTTTTTTTTCCTGAGGATATATACAACTATGGCAAAATTCTTCACAGGACGACACCATGCAAACCTTTGTACTAAGATACTAGCCCCCGAAGAGGTAATTTAGCAGCCAAAAGTAGCATCCACAGGATGGTTCCATTACTCCTCAGAGTGCCATGTGAGCACATCCTTTCTTAACACACAAAGCAGGTCATAATTGTAAATGTTCAGTGCTTGCTGTTCTCACACTTAAGAGGGCCTGGGCATTTCATACAATTGCAGAAGTCAAGAGGGAGAAGTATCTCCCAGCTTCTGTGGTAGCATAGCGGCCTTGTTTGGATTATCTGACAGCCAGCTTCCACTTTCATCCCCACCACAGATGTTCCTTTGTGATGTGTCTTTTCTCTGACTTCTCGGAATGCCCATGCTTCTCTCTCTCTCTCTTTCTCCTTTGACACTCTGCACTTCACCTCTGTCCCATATGGAACCGCAGAGCTCTATTCTGTCCCTGTAGTTACTAGATAAAACCTGCTATCACCAGTTTAACTGGTGTCCCTCTGTGTTTACATCTGACATGGTGTGAGGAAGTCACTGATCCCTGTTGCAATTTCCACTCAATACTGCTTTTATAATCCTACTCTCTGTGGATGTCAATGCCATGAAAATGGCAGATAATTGCCTAGTGTTACAATTTTGACCTAGTGTATGGTCTTTAAGCTTATTCAAAGTTTCATTATTATTATTCTGTATGTTTCATAAGATATTGGGTGAATTTGATGACCTTTTATTACAAAATTTTAATCTTACATTTGTTTTTATATTGATTTATTTGAATTTAATCAAAATCATTTGACAGATTATTTTTTATATTCTCTCCATTCCTTGTTATATTGTCAGACAGATTTTTTCTAGCTTCTTTTTCCCTTGCTTACTAGAAGTTTGACTTTAATTTCTGTTTTTATTTTATAATTTCTCTGAAGAAGTTTGATGTGCTCTTTTAATCATCCTTATTAATATATCAGACTTTGTACTTTATGTTTTCTTGCTTTATTTCTTTGTGCTTTATTGTGGGTGAATATATATCTTTTCTAAAATTAATTTTGACTCTGGCTATATGGAGTAGATCACTATGTATTTTTATTTTATTTTAGTACCTAATTTTAATTTCTATACTCCCAAATGTCTTCTTTTCCTATTTCTATTCATATTTTCCTGCTTTGTTTTCATATTTTTTATTGTTACAGATATTATTTATTGCTTTGAAGATATGGAACATTTCTATTTTAAATTCATTTTTTCCCACATTTCAATGATTGCCCTTTCTTTTCTTAGCTTGGCCATTTTTAATATGCTAGAAATTTCAGTTTGCAAGCTCACCTTGAGCAACAGTTCCCTAGTGTGACTTTGTGCTGATTCTTTCCTGCCTGTGACTTTGTGAGCATTATTTATCCTATCTAGATAGAGTCAGCTTTACATTGTGGCTCTATGTACTTGTCCCATGGTGACACTGGAGGAAGGACAGCTCTAGTAAAAAGACTTTCACCAGCTAATACACACACATGAATGAATATATTCTGAGCATTTCTGGGTTTAGGTTGATTCAGAGTCTGATGCGTCCACTTACATATTTTTTTTGCTTTAGTTTGTTTTGTGTTTTTAATACTTTATTTCTAGACATTAGATGTTTTGTATATGGTTTAAAATTGTCTTCAACCATTTTAAAATATCAAACCCAACAACACTCTATATATGTAAATGTCAGAGAAAGTTATATGCTAATTCAAGGTACCATCTTGACTGGAAGCCTTTTAGAGTATTTAAGAATTTCTACTAGGTAAGAGGCTACCACACATAATAACATGGAAGGTAAAAGTGGGGAAATAATTAATTAGAATGTATATAACAGATACTATTATGCATGTTGAATTCTGTGTAGCAGTCTCTGCATTGTCTTATATGTAACTGGCCCTCAATGTGATGGATATATTAATTAATTAATGTAATGGATACATTAATCGCTTGCATTTACAAGTTTCACATCTATTGTTTTGAATTTTCCCTAGTATTCTCTAGTTGGCCCTGATTTGTTGCTATCTCATGCTTGCTTCTCATAAATATATCTCAATGTCCTTGTGGTTACTATATATCATTAAGGTAGCCTTTATTATAGATCATCAAGTACTCACAGCTGAATTTTGTATATATGCAAAATACACATGATGAAATAAGACATATGGCTTAATATAAAATTGAAAGCAGCACAGTATGGATTGGATATGGGAAAGAAATGGGTAATTTTAGTAGGCTATTATTTTGGGGACCAATAGTCACTGTAAAATATTCCAAAACAGTGAATTCAAGGCTATGAAGAGCACTCTGGAAGTATTCCTTTTTAGTATTCAATGTCTATACAATGGTTCAGCACAGTGGAACATACCTATGATCTCAGCCTTTGGGAGACAGAGGCAGTAACACTGTTGTAAGTTCATGGTCATCCTGGTTTACAAAGCAAGTTCCAGGCTCATCCAGGACTACATAGCAAGACACTGTCTTAAAAAAAAAAAAAAAAAACAACTCTGTAAATATTTACTACTTTGAAATCTTTTGATTTGGTTTGGGATGATGCCTGTGTGATATGATTTGAGAAAAGTAATAGGAAGTCATTACCATTCTTGAATTCCTCCCTTAGTGACTATCATACTGTCTGCTATGCATGTGAAAGAATCATTAATTTGTAGTCAGTACAGGTTGAATATTTGTAATCTAAAAATGCAAACTGTTTATTTTTAACATATAACCCCCAACTGGAAAATTACATACTTCAAGCACAGATTGTAGTCAAAATATTAGCTCTCTAATATTATTGTATAAAATTATAGTACCTTCAGGATGTGTGTATGAACTGTGTATGAAACATGAGTTCTATGTTAGACTTAAGTCACATCCATAAGTGGTCTTCTTATATATGCAAACTATGGTGGTTTGAATGAAAATGCCATAAGCAGGCCCATAGTGAGTAGCACCATAGAGTTGTGGCCTTGTTCAAGTAGGTGTGGCCTTTTTGGAGGAAGTGATCAATGGGGCCAGCTTTGAGGTCTCAGATGCCCAAGCCATGCCCATTGTGTCAGTCTCTCCTGCTGCCTGCGGATCAAGATGTAGAACCCTCAGCTCCTTTCCCAGCACCATGTTTGCCTGTGTGCTGACAGTGCTTCCCACCATGATTATGAACTAAACCTCTGAACCTGTAAGCCAGCCCCAAGTAAATGCTTTCCTTTATAAGAGTTGCCTTGGTCATGGTGTCTCTTCACAGCAACGAAACCCTAACCAAGATGCAAGACTTGGGACCCCAGGGAGTAGGGACATCCTCTTGGAGACAGGACGAAGAGATGTGGTATGTAGAACAGTTGGAGGGTGGACCGGGAGTGGGATAAAGTCTGAACTATAAAAAAAGATTAAAGAATAAAAAATAAAAATGAAAAAGAAGCAGTGTAGCCACCCCTCCCCCAAAATCTAAAGGACAAAACAAACAAACTTCAAATCCTAATGCTTCTAACCTTGAGCATTTTGATAACTGAGAGGCACTGGCCTTTCTCTGATAAGAACCTTAACATCTATATTCATCTCTGCCATGCTGGAACTGAGTACATTATCAACAGTGCCATAGGCTGATTTTTCATCCACTCACCCAACACTTCTTGGATGCCTATTATATGTCAGTCTCTTCTTCATACTGTGGATGATTTGAAGATGAAAACTAAATACTTCTCTTTGGGAACTCACTCTCCCGGGAAGGATAGATAACATGTGATATCATCGCATAATATAATATGTGCTGTATAGGTGTGGGAACAAAGCTGTGTTTTGATAGCTCGAGGAGGGAATAATAAATGATTCCATGAAAATTAAGTAAAATTTTTTAAATGAACATGTTACATTTAAGTCTCTTGAAAGACGGGGAGGAAATTGGCTCCTAGGAGACGATGAAAGTCAAGTGGATGCTGAAGTATTTTGCAAAGTCCAACTCAGGGTTGTAGGCAGATGTGGAGAGACACAGAGCTCTGGGAGAATGGTAAAGCATCATTAACAATATTTGCTATTCTACAACAGCAGCCATCAGTCTGACTATGACCTCAACCTCAGCCTACAACTGCTGTGATTTTTTTTATAAGACACACAGAATGGAATGAACATAATACTTGCTTAAAAGATGGAAGATACTTAGCTTTGAGATGAGTTCTGCAGTTTACTGAACATGTGACTTTTTGTGCAAACTGTTTAACCTCTTGAAACTTTCCACAAATAACCTGATGCAATAATAATAATTGCTGTGCCATGGCCATGAGTTCTTAAATATAAAGTAAGTATCCTGTTTGAAATCATGTGTAAATTGTGAGCCATTGTACAATCATATGACACATTTAGCAAATGATTGCAGCAGATTAATACCATAGCTGGGGATATGCACACCCATCACTAACAAAGGTCAATGTAGGGGTCTGCCATCTGGGCAAAAGTGTTAAGGTCTGCTGCCTTTGTACATGGACAACTTCTGTCGTCATGAAGAAGTGGGGTTTTACTTATACTATTTCTTCTTTAGGAAGCATAGTTATACTTTGGTATGCAGGAAGAATTTTTCTGAGACCTCCTCTGGATACAAGTAAGTATAGATGCTCACACTTCTTACATAAAATAATTTACCTACATACAGTCTATGACTATCCTTTGTACTAATATGTATGTTCCAAGTCATTTCTAGATTTCTTACAATACTTAACACAATGTAAATAGTAGATGCATGATTGATGCATTTAAGGAATGATGTCACTTACAAAAAGTCTGTCTATGTTTGGTACTGACACACTTTAATTTTTTTGCTACCTATTGTTATATGAATCTACAGATGCAGAATTCAGAGGTAAACAGAGTAGAGTGTATTTCTTAAGTCAGCAGAAATAGGACTCGCATTGCCTACACCTGTTACTTTTTTATCTTGATAAAACTAACATTCTTTTGTTTCTTGTGCACAATACAAAAACCATCAGATGACTCAGAAGCTAAAACACCAACCTTGGGTTTTGTGAGCATTCAGGAATTTTTAATGGCAAGAGTTCTACAACTGCAACCTAAATTAGCCCCAGTGTACCACTTCTGCTCTTAGATTCTGGGTGTGCCAATCAAATACGAGAGACACAAAATTCAATGAGAATTGGTTCTTTGGGTATCATAGCATCTTGACTTACAAGGCTTTAACCTTGGCCTCATTCTTCCTGTGGGGCCTTTTGCTGAAGTTGCTTAAGGGTTAGACATATCAACTACTACACATATTTTTTTTTCATTTGAGTAAAATTGAAAATGAAACCTCTAAAGTCCTATTGATTCTAGACATGTTCTATATGCATTAAATTGAACTTAATGGACTGAGAAATGTGCATCACAGCACCTATAGGTAAGAATTATTCGTGTAAGGATGCACTGCTCACATGCCCTTTAGTAATATGTGTGTCTGTCTAGGCAATATATAGCACTAAAACATTATGTTGAATATTTCTTAAATAACGAGAATCAATTTTCATTCAGGCCACTTAAATTCTGCTCACCATTAATCTGTCATTAGTTCTTGGCTTTGCTTCTCTTGAATATAGGTGTACAAGATTTAATGAATATTTTTATGATTGGAAATACAGACGAAGATTCTTAGCAGGAGGAGAATATAGAAATATGGATGGCCATACTGTATTTATGACATTCCAATCATAGTTACAACAAACCTTCATTTGACTTGTTTCCGTATGGTATTAGTATCAATGCTTTTTCTAGTCTTCTCTTTTGTGATTGCACCCACTTCACAGGTTAAATAGCTACTAGTGAACCTAACATACTTCAACCTGCATCCTTATTTTGAATGAAGCTTTTACCTAAAATTCATATATCAGTGGGCTCCTAGAGGGAGATACTTAAATATAGTTTTGTAAAATATAACTCAGTGTATCTAACACTTAACTCATTGTATTCTGACAAACTCAAGCTTATTGTTACACTGTGCTTCAAGTGTCATTCCTGGTGTCATGTTTTCTACACAGCTTCTTTATTCAGTCAAACACCAAGCCCTTATGTCATTGCCTAATGACTAACAGTCTACTTCATTTTATCTGAATGAAGATGTTCTGTTATAAAACCCCTCCCTGCTTCCCCTTCCTTCTTCCCTTTCCTCCTACTTCTGTCACATACATCTAACATATAGGCATGCTTACTTTCATGTTTCTTTTTCCCAAACACATTTTTATAATGGAATTAAGATCAGAATCTTCTCTAAGGCACATATTTGACTACCTAGCTCCTCCCTGAATCCATAGGAGGTCCCAGGATTCCTCATGCATAGTAACATATGACTACACTTCCTAGAGAAGGAACTGCATAAATAAAACCCTACTTCTTCATGACTACATAATTGTCCACGTATAAATTTCTGAACAGATTTCCTAACATCTGGAGTCTGAGTTGTGAACTTTTGACAGATGCACAACATCCTTTCTCACTTGGTCTGCACCTGCTTCCCTACCTTCCACGCTCAGTCAGAGGTACTGTGTCTGTGCCTGAGGCTTTCCACAAGCACCATGTTGCTTCACATTTCATGTCTTTACTCACATGCTGCACCCTTAACTCTATCTCTTCACAGCAAGCTAGTTTCTGCTCCTGTTTCAAGACTCAAAACCATTTTCTCCAGACCTCCCCCTTTCAAACCCAATTTGAAATAGTAAATGCCCTTTTGAGTTCCCACACATTGACTACAAACCTCTATGCACTGAAATTTTATTGCCAATTTTTATTTCTCCTTCACTGGACTACAGAATTTTAAAGAAAAAGACAATTTTCTCTTCACCTTTGCATTCACAACATCAAACCCAGTGCCTTCCATGTGGTTAATAATTAAGAATGCTTGCTAAATTGTCTTCGAGTTAAATTAATACATTCAATAGTTTTACATGACATTCCCTTTCCTTTGGCTGAGAGTTTTGGATAATTGAGTAGATTAATGAAAAACCTTGAGAGAATTTTTAATGAGATGCTCTCCATGTCAACCATAGGTTAGAAACAGGCAATGAGCACAACCATTATGTTAACAATTCCTGATGGAGACACATCAAAGCAAAATGTAAAAAAATTAAGATAGAGCCTACCAGCTTATGAGAACCAGTTAAAATTCCAGGATTGTATGATTTGTTGCTGTCATACATAATAATAAGTGCTATAAATATTTTTGATGTATTAGACATGTAAATTTATGTGTAGATTATTGCTAATAACTAATGACTGTCAGATCAAGTCATTCACAGTCTTCAGAGTGAACCCCACTCCAATTTTAGAATATCTCCCATAAGAAAGAAACTTCATAAGAAAAATGCGCTGAGCTGGGGAGATGGCTCAGTGGTTGAAGAACTTGATGCCAAGTGTGGGGATAAGGGTTTCAGTGCACAGAAGTTACACACAATGGCAGTGAGTATGATAACCTGCTTGCAATTCTAGTGTCAAAAGTGGAGACAGGGCATCCACATAGCAAGCTGTCTGGCAAAACTAACCATATTTAACCATATTGCTATGGCCCTGTCTCAGTGAATGAAGTGGACAGGTCATTGCGGATACTTCCTAACATCCACCTTATATTTCCACATGCACAACCACACACACACACACACACACACACACACACACACACACACGTGGAAAACAAGAAAGATGTACTATAGGATGCTGAATAGTCATCTATATCTGCAAGCACTGGGCTCATCATGGATCTATCAGCACCACTTAGGAAGAAAACCAAAATGCTGTCAATGAATGTTCTCCTTGGTCACTCTAAGACTCTCAGAAGCACAGCTAAAAATAGTCTAATTTCTCTGAAGAAACGGTAGATGAACATGAAAACATAACAAGTGAAAACCTGCCTGCCTCATTTCCTCTCTTCCCCAAATGATTCATCCTTGATGGTCCTACTAAAAAAGAGATGTGAAGGAAAGTGTACACAATGTAAATTTTTATAAAAGATCATTTTGATAGACGCCTTTGGTTTATTTTCCTGGGGTGTATTAATGTGCATCTTCCTGATCATATGTGCCTGCTTTGTAGACCTTTCATTTATTTGATGTGTTTTAGACTTTCATCACTAAGTTGGACCTTTAATTTAAGGAAACTTTTGCATGCACATTTCTGGAAATGAGGAATCTATTGTGTTTATTAAATTAAATGTAATTTTATTTGCACTGGAGAGTTCTCTTTTGATTAGCGTAGAAATAATTACATATTTCTTCTGAATTAAGAACACCAAGAGGAAGGGATAAGTCAGAAGACTCAGAGGTAGAATTGTGTGTCTTGAGACTGCCTAGGGTATATATTTACTTCTTTCTCTTCATTAACCTGTGTATTCAAGAGCTAATTATTAAATGTCTCCTGCGTACCCAAGGTCTTGCTAAGTGCCCTGTCAACCTGTAATTCTATGGAAGTGAGCTCTTGTATCCCTTAAGAGTAATTACGTATAGAACCATGAGTTTTTCAAGAACAGTTCAGAAAACTGGAAGAGCATCAGCAAGGATCAGATCCAGTCTGGGTGTGAGGTTAATTTTGGGATTAAGGGACAGAAAAGGGAGCCACAGGGAGGTGTGACCAGTGAGGTTGGTAACACAAAGACTGCAAGTCACACACTGCCTTCTGGGGTAAGCTCTTCTTGGGTCCCTTCAGGCTCCAGCGACACTTTCCTGGATGTAATGATGCTTTTTTTCCCTCTATTTCAGATCTGACCTTTCTGAGCTCAATTGTCAGGAAGTCTCATTTCTCTTTCAAGGCTAGCAAGAGACTTTACTGAAGACCGAAGTTGGGAAAATGATGTGTAACAAATCCAGCTGCAAATACTACAGTGAAGGATAAGCTCTCTCCAAAGCTAGAAACTCAGCCCCATACTTACTTACCTTTACTCGGAAGCCTGCCAGTGCAGGAGTCCTGCAAATTCCTACAGTAACACATGCATTAAAAATTTCCAGCCAGGCAGTGGTGGAGCACGCCTTTAATCCTAGCACTTGGGAGGCAAAGGCAAGTGGATTTCTGAGTTCGAGGCCAGCCTGGTCTACAGAGTGAGTTCCAGGACAGCCAGGGCTATACGGAGAAACCCTGTCTCGAAAAACCACACACACAAAAAATTCCCTAGGGAAGAAAAAGAATTAGGTTGTACAGATTTCCCTTATTTCTTTATAATTTCTGATCTTTGATTGACTTTTCATTTTTTTTAAATATTAATAATTACACATCACCTTATAAATGAAGGGATAATGAAATTAAATCTCATTTCTCATGAGAAAAAAAGAATGAGGTTGAGGTTTTTAACAAAACACTGAGTGAAAGGTGCCAGGTTTGGGGGATACTTGCATGTATGTGCTTCTCTACACAGGGTTTCAGAACAGGCAAAAGAAAACAAGTTTTGCTGTTAGTTCAGTCATCCCTAGTAGAGATAGCTTATATGGTGGTGGTGATATTAACTGAGGAGCACATGAGGCCATCTGGGGGACTGGGGACTCATTCATTCTATTATATAGCCAACATTGTAAGTGTGCTTTACGGTGCTTGCTTTTCTGTATCGTTAATGTAATTCAATTAAGAGCTCAAAAATGCTAATTGGTGCCCATTTTTATTATAGGATGAGGCATAGTAGGCAAATATAGAAGCAATCTAAAAATGTCTGTTGGTAGATAAACGAATAACAAAGTGTATGTGCATATAAACGAAAAAGAGTCAGCCTTCCTAAAGGACTATGTATGGTGAATCCTGAGGCCACTATGCTAAGTGAAAGCAGCTAGTCTGTCAAAATAAACATCATGTGATCCTGTTTTTTATAAGGTATCTACAGAGACTAATTCATAAAATCAAAGTATGGAGTGGTGACTACCCAAACTTGAGAAAAAGAGAAAGAGGAGTTACTGATTAACAGGCATGAAGTGTCACATGAGTAAAAGGATAAATTCTAAGTACAGTGTACACAATGTTTTACCTAGATCAACACTATAGTTTTGAACACTTAAACCATTATTAAGAGAGTTGATATCATGCTAAATGCTCTTATTACACTAAAATAAAATATAGTCATACATATTAAGTTGCTCATGTAAAGGAGGAAAACATTTGTCCTTGTCGACGTTATTCACAGAATATCTACAGAGCTATTAATAAATGAACCTTTATAGTGATCTCGTGCATTTGAGCTATCAAGAGATATAAATCATGTCTCAATGCAGATTTCTGTAGACCAGATTATCCAATTGAATCCCAGTTCTTGTGATAGATAAATATATAATTGTTCAAATTAATCAATGTACAAAATTTATATTTTATTGTGTGTCTGAGAAGAGGAATAAAATATCTCTTTCCCTCACGTTACTTCTTTTTTTATTCTCAAAAACTGCTTTTCTAACTCTCTGTGTGTGTGTGTGTGTGTGTGTGTTTATGGCATATGTATATGTGTGGTGTAAATGTGCAGAGATCAGAGGAGGACCCTAGGTTGCCTGTCATCCTTTCCCTTATTCCTCTGAGGTAGGTTCTCTTCCTGATCCTGAAGCTCATATTTTTTGGTTAGTTGGCAACCAGGAAAGCTCAACAATCATCCTGTTTCTAGTTTTCACATACTGTGGTTATAGGCACATGAGGACCACATTTCTCTTTCCTTTGTATTATGGGTACATGGATCTGAACTCAAATCCTCCTGGTTGCACAGCAACTTCTCTTAAGCACTCATCAATATTACCTAGAGAATGTTCTCCTAGAGAACATCTTTCCAACTGTATTTTGATGCAAACACAATGCAGTCCTGAGATGTCCTTTTATGTCTCTGGAAAACAGTGAGAGTAGCAAGTATGGTCCTAGTCAATAGCCTATATGCTCTGGGTTTATACGCCCTGAATTATAGATTGCATGGTAAGCAAAGAATATCTTTCTGAGTTGACATTGTTTCAATAGAATATGATTTTGATGACTGGCTTTTCTTTGGAAAGAACAAATCAATGGTGCAGGACATGAGATTACAGATGTATTCCCTGGTTTTATTTGTACAGTACAGAGAGGAAAATGTATCATTCCATGCTACGTTGATGGTGTGAAATATCATAACTCTTCACACTGTCTCATTTTTAAAGTTACGGGTTTACAAATGCATCATTTTGCAGAGTTGCTGCTTTGAGCCTGGCCTCCCAGTTCATTGGAGGACAACTTGAATCCAGGATGTTTTATGAAAAATAAACAACCAGTCATGATGTTCTCCCAAAACTACTGTGGAGTTCTACCACTAGAGTCTATATAGTCAGTGGTCTGGCTGCTACTAAATGCTATTTTGCTGGAGGAATCAGAGGGGAAAAATGGGACCCTCGATGACTCTTTTCTCACTTACAAGTAGCATAGGGGACTCTGTTCCTTCTATGTATATCTGGAGTATGCTTTGTGCTCAGTAACTCATGAACTCAAGGTTGTGAGTAGGGATCTACAGCAAAGCCAAGCAATTAAGGTTAACATTCCTGACAGCAGAATATTTGTCACACTGAACAAACACTCAATTGAGTGTTGAGAGACTCCTGGAACATTTCAGGTTCTCTTGGGATCTGAAAGCTACTGTCAGCCCAACTAACAGGGTACAAGGAAATCTTCCATAAACAAATGTAGTGGCTTAGAGAGAATTCTCTTTCAGCTGTGTGAACATATCCTGTTGCACATCTGTATGCCCAGGGGAAATGATACCCTAAAAGGCCATGCCAATTCGTAGGTAGGTGAATGACAAAGAAGCCTTCTCAAGTGGAAATATTTGTCTGGTTGAAAGTGAAGAGGCAAAACAACCTCATTGGAAGCAAACAAAATCTCCCAACCATGTGCTTAGCAGTTTCCACATTTAATAAGAAATGCTATACATATATATATATATATATGCATATATATATATATACATACATACATATATATTTCACTGTCATTACAGTGAGTTTTAGACTCCCCAACAGCTTGGCTTTCATTCTGCTCTGTAAGTCTCCTTTGCTCATGTTCTCTGCCTCCCTCTGAAATCGATGGACCGCATGAGCCACAAAAGATTAGGGATGGGAAATTAAATCTATGAACAAGCAGAACTAATGAAATGCTTCACGAGAAAGCAAAAGTTAGATAAGAATTACTGTTAGCTAGATGAGCCTGCTCTTGTGAGGTAAGAGAGAGAGTTGAGTGTAGGAGATAGATGGAAATATCAAGTTTTTTACCTTAATGACAGAACCATAAGTCTTCCATAGTATTTATAGCTTTTTACAATTCTATATACAGGCTTTATATATATATATATCTCAAAGACATCTTATCCTTGCAATTTACACATTGCATATCTCATATTTCCATAGCCATCTAAACTGAAGTTATATCTAAGATATGGTCTCACATATTTTTTATTATTCTCTTGTGAAATTCAAGAAATTCACACAAGAAATACATCTTGGCCATTGACTTCAAAACTAATCTTGTGAGTTGGCTGAGCAGGTGACCATCCTGATATCATTTACATAAATTTCAAAAGGGCCTCTTGCTACACCACGTCTCTCAATTGTTTACTGATGCTTTAACAGGCTTCTCTCGTCTTCCATTCCACAGTTGAACCTGATAGTGCATAGAAGGCCCATGTACAAGTTTAGCAGTGAAAGTAACATCCAAAGAAGAGAACTGTAAGCTGTAGGGATACACATGCAGACTCGGGAAAAATGCAGTGCACTTTGGTACTAGAGGAAGGCAGAGGAGAGAGAATCCCACTGATCAGTGAACTGACCATGGAAAAAGTAGCTGATGTGACAAGACACGGAATTTTTGCACACCACAGAAATGACCCATTTTTTTCCCCTTTCTTTTGATTAGTTTCAAGACCCTGGCTTTGATCCAGGCACATGGGTAATGATTTGAATAGATTTCATTATCAGCAAAATGGGGTAGTTACACATTCCAAGCATTGTTAGCAATTCTGCTAACCCCCTGACAAATGGAAAGCGGACACTGACCACTTTATTTATTCTTTATCTGCTGGTATATTCTTATTGTAAAGCTCAAACACAAGGTCTATGTCCCAGAAAGCCTTCCCACGAGCCTAGGCCAGTGCATGGCCATGGGGTATGTCTGCATCTAGAACATGGTGCTTCCCTCTCTACAGCTGCAACCTTGCGTGCTCCTTGGCAGTGGGAAGACACTCTGCCACTCAGTGTCGATTTTCCTACTGAAAAGCTGCTAAGGGACAAAGGAATAACTTTTTAATTAATATGACAAATAGAAAAAGACCGAATTGCAGCATTTGTCTCGGCTGTATTTTAACACAAAGTCCCAGGGAATGTATGTAACAATTTTATTAATATAGTGCAATTTGTAAAGAAGTATGTCAGGTTTTCTGGATTAAGGGGTAGTCTATATTTTTTTTTTTCTCAGCAGCACCCGTTTCTAATATTTGGATTACGGAATTACAAGGTAGAATGGACTTTTGAGTGATGGCTGAAAACATATAGCAAACAATGACCTCTGAAAGGGACACCAGCTCCAAAATGTAGGTGGTTGAAGGGAACTAGAAGCTAACTAACCCGCATGCATGGTTTCCTGTCCCTTGAGATGTTGGCTACTGGAAGCTGGAGATAGGCCTTTCAGCAAGATTAAAGAGATGCTATTAATTGCTATTGATCATGGGTCAACAAATTAAATTGCACCTGCAACTGCCTCTCCAGAAGGTCTAAATGAGAAATGCCATTAATGGGTCTGACCTGATGTTGTGATTAATTTAATAGGAAGTGAAACAACAATGAAAAACACATGTGTATGTGGTGTGTGTGTGTGTGTGTGCTCACATGCATGCATACTCTGTGTACATGTAGAAAGTTAGGTATCTTGGAGACTTCATATTCTTGGGATATAACTACCCTTTTACCTCTATGTTTTCCATAGAAAAACAAACCCAGATGGCCACAATGGGTATTCAAATAATTCTCTTATCAGTCTGTTTGTCTATTTATTTAAAGGGGTTTGCTTTAAGATAAGGGATAGAAGCTCATGGGCATTTTTGTTTCACAGTATGTAGATATGTTGTAATAAGAGATTAACATTTACAAAAAACAAATTAAAGAATTGTTTTCTTCTTACTTTTCAAATATAGACTTTATTTTCAAAGAATACTATATATAAAAGTCCATCTGATCAGTAGTGAAGTTTGGGTATTCATGTTGCAATTGCTCAAGTCAAGATGAAAGCAGGTTGACAAATAGGTGTGGTGCCTGGGAGACAGATACATTCGTACTCAACCCTGAAGTTCTAATATGTTACTAGCAACTTTAGCATAGTGTCCTAACATGAGATCAGGTACCACTCCAAGTAAACTATAGGTGTCACATGTTGTTGTCATTGGTAACAACATCCTTCTAATCTCATGAACCAGCAATGTGACTACTTTCATTGTAGACATCCCATTTGATCCTCAATGAAGTACTGTCATCCCCAACTGATGTGTTTGAGTCTCACTTATACTAGATTGGATTCTTGTTATTTCTTTCCCCGTATTCTGTAATTGTCTACCATTAGTGTCCCTACCTCTCTGGTCTCCAATTTATTCTTCACTCTGCTATCACAATTGTTCATAAGATATGGATATAACCATGTCACCTTCTTTCTCTTATTATTATAATAAATCCACAAAGCCAATAAAAGGTAAGTTCAGTTTTCTTAGTATGATTTCCCAGGTCTTGATGCATTTTTTAGAATATGACTATGTCTGTAGCCTCATACTTGAATATCTGACTGGTTGTCACTCTCAAAATATACCATTCATTTTTCCCTAAATATATACATAATTCATACCTAAGATACAATATTGAAATCCAGTATCACTTAATCCATCTTTTTTTCCCTAATTCCTCCAGGCTTAATAATGGCAGCTGATCTCCAATAAGACTGTCTAGGTTTTAATTTAAACTACTTTGTGGTATTCTGTTCAGTGCTTTCAACTCTGTGCTGTGAAGAGAGTTCTGCTCAGACATGTAAGTCCAGGCAAACCAAATGTTCTCTGGCTTCTGTGTTAGAGTCTGCAAAGTTGCAATTCAGTCAATAATGTCATTATAGCTGTGAGGATGACAGAAGTCGCTGTCTTCTATATGGCATCCAATACAGAGTCTGACACACCAAGAAACTTGTAATGGCAGCTGAATTTTATGTTCTAGTTCCTCCCACTCTTGTTGCTGTATGTGTTCATTTACTTGGAGTAAACTATGTCTTTTGTTGGAAAACTTTTCAGCTTAAAATTAATGGTAATAGGGTCGCTTTTTGAAAGAGAGTCTACCCAAAGCCCATTTGTGCCAGTATGGGAGATATTTAGCATTTGAAATGGAAAGAATAAGGAAAAAAAATCAAAACAAATATCATGACATAGCCACCGCTGAAAACATTTGTAATAGAAAATAAATCAAACCCTTAAAATTCAGCGGTAGAAATTCAAAGGGGTTCATTGGGTGAAGAGGAGGGGAGTGGTGAGTGTATGCATGTGTGTGTGTGTGTGTGTGTGTGTGTGCGCACACACTGTATATCAGACCGTGTATAGGCTGTGCCTATAAGTCGTTTCAGGTGTTTTCCTTATTGTCCCCTGTTTATTGCATCTGTTTGCCATCAGGTTAGACTAGTCAGCCCACAAACCCCAGAGAGTCTTCTGTCTCTCTTCCCATCCACAAGGCTGCCATGCCCAGGTTCTTATTTAGGTGATGGGGATCTGAGCTCAGGTCTCCTGCGTATGTAGTAAACACTTTACCCACTGAGCTGTCTCCCTGTTCCCCAATTCAATTTACTTACCTTTTATAAATAGTCTGCCTTCTTGATGCATAACATTTGATCATGAAGACTCAGGTGTTTATACCAGACAGGATGTTTTGGGTGTCAATCTGATGCATATAAAAAATTCGGTCAGCAAGCACAAGTGACTTTGACAACTCAGAGATGCCATTTTGCCTTTCAAAATCATGAAGATACTTTTTAAAAGAAGAGTACTATTCTCAACTCACAACTTCAAATGGCATCAGCAAATCAGATCTGTGCCTTGGTTCACACTTCTCTGCTTCTGAAGTGTCTGCTGTATGAAACTTTGAGAACATAGGGAATAGAAAGTTCAATGTATGGGGAATTGAAATGCAAGAAAGTCTAATTTTGTTTTATGAAAACATTGGTGGGGTACAGGTGTGTCTCTCTGTGCTTAGGGACACCATGCTGATATTTTCAGAGTGGGTATTTTGTCCCATTCTCTACTACTGTAGGCAGTGATGGTAGTTGTGATAATATAATGTTGTTCACATAACTTTCAATTAGGCAGTGTGTTTGTCTCAAGGAACGTGGCAATAACATTTCATTCTGACTCCTGAGGAGAGCTTGTGTACAAAGAAGATAAAGGTATGTGCTCTGGGTACTAGTTACCAGCAATGGTGCTTCCTCTCGATCTGACTCTTCATTGCTTCTTGAAGTCAATTGGTGAAGTTTAACATGGGTATTGAAAGAATAATGTTCTCAGTAAAAAATTTCAAATAACAACAGACTCAAGAGTCTCATCAGAGATTTTTAGCTGTGGTTGGCAAGGTTCAAATCTATACTTTAGATTTAAAAAGCACATCAACCAAATATAAAAACATTTTGGATTATAAAAACACACTTTCTTCTCATATATATTTTTAAAAATCTTTTGAATATGGACTGCATATTGGATAGTCCTAAGGTTACTAATTGTGCTGCGTTTGATAATATAATGATACAGATTTGTAAGAAAATACAACATTTAAAAAAGATGATTATGTTAGTTCAGAGATTAATGGATATATGGTTGATATCATGGATAGAAATTAGTAGGTTAGCTATTCTGCAAATCTTAGTAACTACTGGATTGGGACAACGAGGAAGTAGAGGACCCTCTTGCTGCTTTATTGATCATTTGAAAGGTTTTATAATCAATTTCTGCATAGCCACTTTCCATATCATGATGTCAGGCGAAGCATTAGTCTCTCTTTGCATTTTGGTGTTCTCTGTAGTAAAACCCAGGCAAGATTCCTTCTTCATAGGTATGTTTTGAGGACTGACCATGAGGCTGTGGTCTCCGAGGCCAACATTGTGATTGGCATTCCTGAACACTCAAACACTGTAGAGCTGAGTAAGTGTGGAGAAAGAGAAGGTGTTGTCCCTAGCATTTAAAATACCCTCACTTGCAGTTTATTTGAGCCTCATTTTATGACACACCCCAAATCAGCCTAATATTTTGAAAAATAAAAAATCCACCAGGCCAATACTAAAGTCAAAACTTAATTCTAATTGGTTACAGCTGTAAGGACACATGTGTTGTCAGATGACCGATGCCACCATTGACTAAGGAGTAGAGAAAGGAGAAACCTGGGAAGGAACATATACCACAAACAATGTTCACTGGTTAACACACTTTATATTTAACAAAATAATTTTTAATAATATATTCTTTTACACATCAAATATTGTTGCTAGAATCCCTTTTTTACAGTTTAGTATTTAGT
>NW_022196896.1:96902504-96912092 GCF_008632895.1 Mastomys coucha | reverse complement strand
CTGTCTCTCTCACTAGATTTCAGGCACACCATTTTTCAAAGGTTTTAGAAACTGAATCAGTTTAAAAGGCATCAGCTGACAAACCAGAAACTGATCCCTTATTTAAACATAGCTGAATTTAAAGCCGAGAGCCAAAGGTGGAGGAGAAATAGTAACCAGAGGCGACTGTGTGGCTGCAATCAAAGCCTTAAAAAGAAACAACAATAACAAAATGGTAAGACCAGAAGAACGCTGATGTTCTGAGCTTGGAAAGAATTTCTCAGTGGCCTGGTAGTAGGAAATTGTTGCATGTTTATCCATTTATGAGAAATTCTGCCACAGTATAGCTTTGTCTCTTCCTAAAGGTGGGAAACATTGGTGCTTGGGAGCGTTAAAGGACATGCTGTAGTGAAACTGAACAACCAAAAAGAACATAACAGACAAAAGAAACCAAGCACAAACCCGACATAAACAATGATAAAAATCCCCTTCTCAAGTTTGTCACAAAGGCCACTATTGATCTGCTGCCAGCTGCGAACTCTCTGAAGAGTCTTGATGGTTGTTACACTCTAGCCTACTGGATCCTTGCTGGGAATATCAGTGGGCTCATACTTTGATGCAAAATTTCTGTACCTTGGCTTCCAAGTTGCACATTCTGTTTCTAACAAGGACATAGTAACTCCTTAATAATAGAGAAGGGTCTAGGCTACATGGCTCTCTCTATTAGCGAATTTTTTTCTTGGTTTTAGACTTTATACCTGTCATTTATTGTAATAATAATAATTATTATTATTTCTTTCCAAGAATGTGGGTTTTTGGAACTGGCATTAGGGCAACCTCAGGGCAAAGAAAGCTGTAGAGTACAACTCTGTCTAGACAGGGGCTGCAGTATGGAGTGCCTTTGCTTCGGAATGTAGGCATAAATCATGCAGAATTGCTCATGAATGATTCATGGCTGTCTCTGTGATGTATCCATAGTGGCAACTGAAAGGCACCAACCCCGCAGCAAATTGGTGTTCTAAAGGAAGGCGGCTGGATGTTCTTCCTCGGATGGCACCAGGATGGTTATTTGTATCATAACACAAGCACAGCGTGTGTAAAAGTGTCAGGTCTGGCTCGTCAGCACATTAATTTTGGAAATGACAACTCTTTCTTGATGACAGGCAGTGTTTCCTGGGAGCAGAGGCTGACAGTCTTAAACAAGAGAAAACTAATTTATGAGACTAAAGAAACTGGTGGTCTGAGGAGTGGGTGTTAGAAACATCCCTTGACAGGGAGGAGATTGACCTTTGGGGTTACTGATGGCCCCTGAGCCAAAGGGCTCAGGGACTCAACGAAGCCATAGGTGGGCAGTAAGAGCTGCCCAGCACATTATATGGTACACGTGATATAGCTGAATGACACCGCTTCTCAACCA
Organism: Mastomys coucha; assembly: GCF_008632895.1. Lineage (NCBI taxonomy): Eukaryota > Metazoa > Chordata > Mammalia > Rodentia > Muridae > Mastomys > Mastomys coucha. The sequence goes on along the minus strand of NW_022196896.1, from coordinate 96,910,696 downwards.
GGTAATGTTTTGTTCCCTACCCACACCCCTTGAGGACTTTTGGCTATGTCTGGGGACATTTGTTTGATATAACTAGTTGGGTGTCCCTGGTACCTAGTGGATGAAATCCAAGAATGTGGCTTAGTATCATAAGAGTGGGCAACACGGCCCCTACCAATCTAGCCCCAAATATCAGAGACTAACATTGAGATATCTTTCTATGTAATGTGGTCCTTCACAGAAGCTACTTGAAACGGACATTAGGGGTGGGGGCAGAAAACAGGAAAAAGAAAGACAACTGCAGATAAAGAAAACTTTGAAGTTTCTAAGGACCCAATCAAATTTGCACCAAGGTTTTTAGGACAGATAGTGGAATGAATGACTAGGCCCTGTGGTCTCAGAGAATTTTGGGAAATTTGCACTTGACTGGAGGTGGCATCAGATACCCTGTGTATTTCTTTTATTATTAATTATTATTATTATTTTCCATTATTAGACTAGCAGCATTACCAGGGCAACCTTGAGACTCTTCAAAGGTTCTCTTTAATCATTTACTATCTATTATATACATTAAAAAATGTTCAACTAATGAAATTGTATTGTGCAAGACTCACTCTACCCTAATCTTTAATTTACATCAGCACTTAAGGTGGAAAGAGTGTCCTGAATCTGGATTTTAGATTTAGGGCTGAGTGGTTGTTACTGTAACATGGCAAACATGGTCCTGAACCATAAAAACTGCTGTGTATAGGATTGGCTTTTAGCCAAACTGAAACTTGAAAGTCAGAAATGTTTAGAAAGATTGATTCACAGTGGGGCTGCTCACCCTGGTTCTGGTATTTATATCGCCCGTTGACAAGGTGGGCTTGGCTGTGTGTTTAATTATAAACCAAACTCAAGAGTGGCAACATGAAGAAGTCTGGTGATTAAATGCTACAGTTTTAAATACCCGTCTCTGTGGGTTCTTCGGTCAACACATGGTGTTCTCGCTCACCTACTTGGTTCTGATAGGCAGTTTCAAAATTTTATGTGTGAAATGTGCGGTCTGTAAGAATTAACAGTGAGCCCCAACATATTAGACAAAATACCTATTCCTCACCTGATCTTCAGAAGAACCAGTTATCTCTTTATTTCTTAGCCTACAAACATACTACCCCCAAGAGAGCCAAGACTTGAACACTCTTCAATCTTTCCCCTCTGGAAGAATACTTCCCCTTCAAGTTTCTTTATCAAACACTTTTCATGAAAACACAAAACTTTACCATGTAGTCCAATCTGACCCCTTCCGATTCCAAAGGTAGAAAACATACAAGAGAGAAATGTAGGGTGCACACCAGAGGAAAGATGAAGTAGATCAAGGGACGTGAGCTGGCAGGTTCGAGGCATCACCTGGGAAGGAGCCTGTCCAAGGCTGTTTTCTTTCTTTCTTGTCCAAGAAAGCTTGGTTGTCTAGTTACCATCAAGCATTGGCAATTACAAAAGTGGTTTAAATAGCTATATGCTATGTATATTTTATATAGCAGGAGAAAGAGAGAGAGATTTCCTCTTTGTAAAATATTCACTTTTGTCAACCCCAGAAGGTTTTGCTGGTGACCCTGTGGTAGCTGGCAGGGGTTTGTTTGCTCATTCTGTTGAGTGCGACACGTGTGCAGTGTAGAAGCCATAGCATCCCCTCCTAGAACTTGTCACCGGTCGGGGATCTGCCCTACACAGTCTGCTTGCCTTGGCATTCGCGCTTTGAACACTGAGCGGGTTTCCACCAGTCCCCGTTGTGACAGTGACAGATGTTACAGTCGTCGACTTTCACTTCAATGCCAGCTGGAATTATTGTAGTTCCTGCAAAGCAGTTTGGACCTGGAACACACACATGTATCAGTTAGTGCATTAAATCTGGGAGCCTCCCCTCTACCCTCTCTTACTGCTTCCCAAGAACAAGCCCATTGCAAACCATGAATGAGAAGGTCAGGCTGTGCCAACAGCTTGTCATCAAGGAGTTTCTAGTCAACCTCTTCAGATTCAAGCTTTCAACCCCTGATCTTTAGCACACAGTTTATATTTCCTATGTATATCACACTGAGAGAGACAGAGACAGAGATGGAGAAGGACGGAGGGAGGGAAAAGGGAGGGAGGGAGAAAAGTGAGAGACAGAGAGAGACAGACAGACAGACAGAAAGACAGAGAGACTGCTTATTGTCTGCTTCTTAAGTACATTATGGATTAAACTTTATTTGCTTTGTCCTCTGGGTATAAAGGTGGTGAAGTGTCCCATGAATGGAGGATTGGCACTGTTGGCCTCACAGTGTCATGTGTACCCATGGTGGGTTGTCTCCTTTCATGCGGAAGGTGTGCAGCAATGAACTTGCTCACTCCCCAGATCCTGCCCAGTTCCAGGAATCCCCAGCTTGTTTCTTGATAACAATGAATAATTCATGGATGGATGATTTATTCATGTCCCCAAACAAGCTTTGTTAGAGGTTCATTTGATTTTTATAAATGGAGTTCCTTTAATCTGTTGGCTATCCCCCCCCCTTTTTTTTAAAGAAATGACCCAAGTGGTTGGCTTTTGAGTGTCAGCAGGAATTTTATTTTACCTTTTCTGGTTCTGAAAAGCTTTATAGCAGGTGATCCCTGCTCACTCTAGGTGGATGCATGTGTTTGTGTCTGTCTGTCTAATGATCCAATCTTTTTTTTTTTTTTGTTTGTTCTTGTCTCTCATCCCTCTATCCTTTGTTTTTTGGAGTTATTTAGTTTGTCACATTTTTTTGTCCTCATATAAGAATGCTAATATTCCACATGGTTATTTACCAAGTTGAAACTGTATTAAAAATGTCTTTCCAAGCAGGGCAGTGGTGACACGCACCTTTGATCCCAACACTTGGGAGGCAGGGGCAGGAAGATTTCTGAGTTTGAGGCCAGGATAGTCTACAGAGTGAGTTCCAGGACAGCCAGGACTACACAGGGAAACCCTTTCTTGAAAAGAAAAAAAGAAAAAAGAAAAAAGGAAAAAAAAAACTATCAAAAAATGTCTTCCCAAGGCATGGTGGATTGCAGAGGGATTATACAAATTATTGGATTTTAGGAGTTATTTGTTGTTGAGTCTCTGATGAGCCCATTTGGGTAAAGAAGGGAGTGCTGGGTTGTATCCAGTGAAGATTTGTTTAGCCATCAGTTTTGGCTACTGGCCACAGTCACTAACTCAGTGGCAATCTGGTGACATGTCATTGTCAATGTCCTGCTTTCACTTTCTCAACAGTTGCCCAGAATGTATAAGATTTTCTCTACTGCCAAACAAATGAAATCAGAGGCTATTTGTAGTACAATTCATTAGTGGAGGCTTACTTTGGCAAAAATTATAACTACAAGGTTACAATGCGTACTTGTCAAGAAACAACTAGCATACTGTAGCTCTAATGCCCTTTCTTTTAGAGCTTCTCACTGTGTACACTACACCAACAGTATTTGTGTTCAAATGCCTTTCCTTCAATCTGTTACAAGCATCTAGAGCACATGCCTGAACATGGGGGACCTATCGAGAGCAGGGTTGACAGAGCAGGGGAAGTCTGGTGATGATGAAGTATCATATGACTTTCTGCATTTACCTAGGAGGCTGTTTGTTGCTCTGATTCTATTGATAAGTTCTTGGCCATCTTCAACTTCTGATCATTTCACAGTCACAGTATTAATTGTGTATCTCTGAGGGTTTAAGGAGTTTGTTGGTGGACTGGACTACATGTGACTCCAGTTCTAGGGGGCTTCAACACCAAACCATGAGTTTCATCTGAACCCAGAACTGAGGGCTCTTTGGAGAACTCGGCTTAAAGGGTGTCTCATAGTGTAGATATTCTCTCATGCCTGTTGCTCAGACACCTGCAAGCCCAACCAGTGTCTTGTGAGGACCTTCATAGCTTCAGAAATAGTGCTAGATCTGACCAACACTGTCTGTTTAAATCATCTTTTAAAAACAAAGATATGCCCTCAACAGGCAGACTATTAACTAGTAGGAATTTTCACTGCTTCTTTAGAGGATGTGGAAATGTGATCTGTCTTCCTCTCTCCCCCCCACCTCTCTCTCTCTCTCTCTCTCTCTCTCTCTCTCTCTGTGTGTGTGTGTGTGTGTGTGTGTGTGTGTGTGTGCGTGTGTGTGTATGTGCTAGATATGTTGCTATCTCCCAGAATGCTGGAAACACTCATTGATTCCATAACAGAAAGTAGGTAGAATGTATGAGAAGAGACTCCTTGCAAGTCACTGAGTATGTCTGGAAGGGATATTTTGCTAGAGGTCTGTTTTGTATTTGCTTCTTGTTGACTGTGTCAGGAGCACACTGTGATCGGCATGCATTTGATTAACTTCTATCCATCTTTTCTTAAGAGTCACTTAGAATTTGCTGCACTTTCAGCTCAAGAGATATTAATTATATTGATGGATTGAACACAAATGAAGGATCTTTTACATGTGCTAAGACTGGCTAAAACCGTTGCCTGTGAATGATATAGTGAGTATTCAGTTGTCTACCTAATGGCTGGAGGCATTTTGCAGAATCCAGCATTCTTGTTTGATCTCCTTAACTTTTATGCTAAAGGGATTTTATTGGTCTTGTTCTGTGAATCTCAAATGTGACCATAGCAAGTCTCAAGTTTGCTATTAAAAGTCATATACTTAAAAGCAATTTAGGTAATTGTCAGTAGAATGGCTGGCACTATTTTAAAAATGTTCCAGTTTTAGCTTGTCCCCAATACTGGTAGCAGTAAGTTCTAATTTTATTTGTGCATGTGACTGTTCCCCATGAGTTCCTTACATAGGCCATCTTCCTTGCTTCTACTGACCATCCTCCTAATTAGAGGTTGCTCTCATTTCTACTTTGTGTGAAGGGATAAATTGCTCAGAAGACCAAGTTTGATGACAAAGCAACATATTTGAATGTATAGAACTTGGAGAAACTCCAGAATAAAGGTGTGAAAATGGTTAAACTGAAGGTGGGCAGGAGCAGAGGGTGGAGGAACAGCTCAGTAACTCTTAGAGAGTGGTGGCTTAAGAGAGGAAAGGTGGCCAACTGGCCACTCATCCTACAACCTAGCCTAATAGATGTCATTGTCAGAACTATAGTATAGAACTATTCACTTGCAGATGGAAATGTATGGAGATCATTTGTTGAGCTCCTTATGCTAGAATGTGTCTCATATTGTTTTTGCAATAATCTAGAGAAGGCCCATGCTCTTCTTCACATGACATTGAGCCTCAGAAAGAGAAAATGACTATCCAGAGGTTACACGCTTAGAATGTGGTATCACTGAGATATGAATTAAAATCTTTATGGCCTATAAGATGTTTCCAATTGTTCATAAAAACAAGTTGTATTCTAAAAGTGCATTGTCACAGTTTGTTTGTTTCTTTTCCTAGATTCTGAGCTTCTGAAGCAAATGTAGGAATCTAGCCTGTTCAGGCATTGCAGATGCATATGGAGGTAGGAAATAGGATACGGACGGACAGAAAGAAACGAGATTGTTTTTCTTCAGATCATTATTTATTTATTGGCCTTATGTTGTAGATTAAAATAGTTTCTAGCAAGCATAGTTTGTTTAAAAACTAGAAAAAGCTTTCTGTGGAGAAGATGTGTGGGCTGTGGGGCTTTTCTCAAGGAAGCATTGAAGTTCCCACTGGTTCTGTGTCCACAGCAGAAAGAAACACAAAAATATTATGATTAGGATTATGGTTAGGAGGAGCTCACATTTTGTTTCTGTGATTTATCATGCATGTGATCTCTGGAAAGTACTTTGTTATCCAAATACAAATGGGAGAACCACATGATTCAGACTCGGAAAGGACTCAACATTTTGAGAACGTAATACAATTGGAAATTGGATTCTTTGCTGAGTCTAGAAGCTAGGAGGAAAGAAGGGGAAGGGAGAAGGTTGAGCAGTGGAGACATTTTCCCCATGAGGCAGAAGAATATTCTCCTCTACTATTCTACAATTCTTTGAGCATTTATTTTATATATCTAGAAAACAAAACCTAGCTTAATTTTCTCACAGTCAAAATCATTTCAGAGAAATCTTATAAAGAAGAGAGAGATAAGTGTGAAACTGGAACTCTCTGGAGGTATGACTGAGGCAAGCCAAGCACTCTACCTTTTGGGCAACACTTCCTCCCAGCCCCTCATCCCAGCCTCTCCAAGGAACCATTAGACGCATGTATAGAATATCTTGTGATCAGAGAAAAAGCACTGGGAATGCTCTCATTTAGCTTTGATAATATACAATTTTAACAAAACCAGCTAAACATAGAAGGATTTCTGTCATATTTGTGGTTCTAGGGACCAGGAGGATTTGCTCAGACACTAGAGTTTTCTGATAATTTCCCCTAAATCCCCTTTATAAAATGACTGCATAGGAACAAGGGGGATAAAAAGGAGTTGAGAGCTGGCCTGATCACACACCAATATATAGCTGAGTTTGCTTGCAATGATAAACACCACACAATGATATTAAGGGGCAAATATATAACCCAGTGAGTGCTCTGAAAAAAAGCACGGGCAGTGATGAGTTATAACAAAGATCTTGACTCAGTCCAGTGGAAGAGAGTTTGTGCTGAATAATGTAGGGGTGGAGTGGTTCTCCCAAGGAAAGAAGAAATGGCCAGTGGGGTCCAGTGGAGCATACGATAAGAAGCTAGGGAGGAACTAGCGAGGAAGTAATTGGGTACTGGAGTTCGAGGAGGAATCATGAAATATCCAAGAGTTTTATGATCTTTTTGTATTTGTTTTTGTTTTTCTTTACCTTTTCTTTTTCTTTTACTGTTTTCTTTCTTTCTTTCTTTCTTTCTTTTTTTTTTTTTTGAGTTTTATGATCTTATTAACATGATTTGGTGCCTTGGATCTAGACATGGTAGATGTGTTTACATGACCCAAATTAGACTTCACAAGTCAGGGTTTAATTTCCACCTTCTCTACTTTCTGTTTCTTAGCCAGTTGCTAAACATATATATATAGCATGTTACTAGGTTGGTGCTCAAGATTCTGGGTTGTTTACCATGTTAAAGATTTTATACCTCTGCTCTACTCCTCCTCATTGGATGCACATGCATGCATGTGTGTGTGTTACCTTGAGAGGAAGACACTAATGATGTAAATTTCACTGGTGTCACTACAGGACTAGAGATGACAAATCTCGGCAAATGCGGGGCTTCTTCGGATGCTGCAAAAGTCTAACAACCTTACAGGCATTGGCAACGTGTTAAGACAATAGAAAAAAAAATCTTTCCTCCTTTGCTCTAAGACATTAAAAATGCTAGTTTAACATTTACATTAATTTCAGCAGTTAGCATATGGACTTGATCAGATAATCCCTTACAGAAAATAAAATCCTAAGGGGAAAGACACCCCCCACACCTCCTGTCAAGATTTCTAAAAGGAGAGGGCTGGAGAGCAGAAGAGGTTTTAGACCTACTTGGCTCCCAGAATTGAGTGCAAGGTAACTGAGATACAGGGTTGCAGAACACACAGGAGGAATCAACAATTAGGTATCAACAAAACTAGTCCTGGCTAATTTAAGAGGAAAAATGCTCTTATTGGGGGAAATTATATCCAAATGATATACACATTAGCAAAGCACAAAGTTGAAGGTCAGACAGTTGAAGCAAGGATCAAAGCCACAGACAAGGAGCAGTGAAGATTCACCTTAGAAACAGAATGAGCAGGTGATCCCTCCAGTTTAGCCAGTCTAGGACTCTGGGCATGGTTGTTAGAATTATCCACACAACTTCCTATCCTACTGGTTCTGTCAGGATAAGCTTTATCTCTGTATTAGCTTTTCATCTGAAGCCTGCAGTAGATGTAGCTAGTCGCAGGACCCCCATCAAATGTTCTCATCCCTGCTGTAAAAAGTGTTGGAGTAAGAATCTCTGGCCTTTGTTGCTTTTCTGCGGGATAGAAATGTTTCTTCATAGTAAGTGATTTCCCCAATCGTGTGGAGGAGACAGTTCAGTGTCAATGAGGGTGAACTTCAGAATGTTTTCCTTCACTCTCGGTGTTAGCCATGATCCTATGCTTCTCTCCTTTCTCTGAGACATTAAAAATGCCAGATATGATGCTACCACGTTCTCTTGAAGAATGATCAGGTAAAATCCAGAATCACTGAGTACTTCACAATTCAGTCAACTCTGCTTCGATGGACTTTTTTCCCTCTTTCCCTTTCCTTCTCTCTCTCTCTCTCTCTCT
>NW_022196896.1:96859595-96902223 GCF_008632895.1 Mastomys coucha | reverse complement strand
CTCTCCTTCTCCCTCTCCCTCTCTTTCCCTCTCTCTCTCCCTCTCTCTCTGCCTGTCTCTCTCTCTCTGCTTCTCTCTCTTCCTTCTTTCCTTTCCTTCTTTCTTTCCTTTTGAGACAAGATCATACTTACATAGCCCAAGTTGGCCTCAACCCCCGATCTTTATGCCTCAGCCTCCCAAGTGCTGGAATTATAGGCAAGTGACACTGCCTCTTGATTTTAAAATACTTAAGAGCTCTTTACGCATTATCTATTTTCTCTTCCAGTGAGAAAGTTTCCCCTACTTTTCCAGTGAGACAAAAAACAAACAAACAAACAAACAAACAAAAAACCACAAACACGTTGAGCAGCTCTCCCAAAGTCTCACCGCCAATGAGACTGAGATTTGGGACACATCACAGTTTCTACACACTCCAACCCAGAAGACAATCATCCTGAAAACAAGAGCTATTGTGCATTTCTTCTAAGTTTTGGCAGCCCTTGGGATGATAAGGCTACAGGAGAGGCAAGCCACTTGGATATTTAAGTTACTAGGGTGTGTGACTAGCAGATAAATGGAAGAGTAGACGTGAAGAGGAAGAATTCGATCGATAAAGTTCACGTGTGAGGAAGGGAAATGGCCCCTCATAGAGCTTTACTACTTTTGCCAAACTCCCACACAGTTTTCAGTCTGAGGACACCAGAGAGTTTTCTGGCCTCTAAGTATGTAAGATTTATAGGTTGGTGTTCCAATTAAGAAAAATGCAGGGGACAGAGCCCAGAGAGGAAGAATATGGTTATGACACACAACAAGAGAAAGATGGACACTCGTTCTAAGCCCAGACTAATTGTCCATCTCTGAGCATGGGGTAACATTCAGGTTCAAGATTAGCTGTCTCTAGCTCGCCTGTCTTACCATCTGCTTACTTAGTCAAATTTTCAAATTTGACTATACCTTACAATAGCTTCCCAGGAGTGGAATTTAGTCCTAGGAAGTGCACATTTTTGTACTTTGTGACCACAAAGGCACCATGGCTCCAATGGTGAACATAAAAGATAGCTGGGGTGACAAGAGGCACCCCAGAAAATTGTATTGCTTGTCAACACAGACACTCTTCAGAAAGCTAGGCCGGCTCTACCGTCTTTATCTTTATCTGTGCTTTACACTTATAAAGTCACATGGCTTCCTTGAAAATTCTGAGAACAACTTTATACTGTTTAATTGTCCTCTTTAGATTATTTCAATCTTTAGCCTTGATTTGAAAGTTCAATATTGGCACTTGATGTCTTTTAGAAATTAGTTGTAAATGATCTTCCTGCTGCATAAATGAGGCCAATTCCTATTGCGCAAAGCCATAAACATCCTATATTTATTTGGCAGATCATCTAAATCATTGTTTCAGTGAATAGTAGGCTTGTAGGCTTCAGTTTGCAATTGAATTGGATTGGATTATGTCCTTCCTTCTGATTTTAATTCTCTGCTTCACCAAATCTGATGGAACTTATTGTGCTCTGGAAAAGCAAATAGACTTTCTGATCAGGTGGGCCTATTTTCAATTATTAGAATCTTGGAAAAAACATCGCTAATAAAACCAGCAATTAGAGATGAACACAGTTAAAATGGAATGAAATGCCTTCACCCTTCCTGTTGACATGTCCCGAAGGCCTTCTTGGGTGTGGACAGAGAGAGTTGCCTTGAACTAGAGAGAGGGATGGCTCTCTCCACTTGCTTCCAGGCAGCCATCCCTGTGTTACTTCCAAACCCTTTTTATTAAACTTGAAAACAAAAAGCTTCCTCAGATTAAGGAGGCAAGATTCAGGAAGGATTATTTTCTCAGAGGCTGCCCTGAAGGTGACTGTTAATCATTTTATTTGAAAATTCAATATTGCCAAACTCCCACACAGTTTTCAGTCTGAGGACACCAGAGAGTTTTCTGGCCTCTAAGTATGTAAGATTTATAGGTTGGTGTTCCAATTAAGAAAAATGCAGGGGACAGAGCCCAGAGAGGAAGAATATGGTTATGACACACAACAAGAGAAAGATGGACACTCGTTCTAAGCCCAGACTAATTGTCCATCTCTGAGCATGGGGTAATATTCAGGTTCAAGATTAGCTGTCTCTAGCTCGCCTGTCTTACCATCTGCTTGCTTAGTCAAATTTTCAAATTTGCCAAACATGAGCCTCCCACTTCATTAGAACTGTGAATGACCTTTAAGTCCTCATCATGCTTCTCATTGTGAGTCTAAGGCTAGGTAGGGTTCACATGGTCCCATCCAATTTAATATATGAGGATGCAAAGCTCAAAGACAGAGATAAACCAGAGAATTAAGACCCTGGAGCTAGATAACTCCCATTTCTGTCATTCTTGGGCATTGGCTGGCTCTGTGAACTAAGTGTCCTTAGCCATGAAGGGAATTATAATAAAATGAGAGAAGTTACTTCATTGAGGTGTTGAAGAAACAAGTAAATTCTCATTCGTAAGGCACCACCAAGACCATACCTGTCACATAATGAAACTGACGAGTTATTGCTACTTCTCATTCTGCTTATTGCTATTGCCCGAGCTGCAAACTGAATAACTTTGGTTAGGCTCTAAGGTTCAGGTCTTTAAGCTTCTGGTCTAATTTTTTTATTATTATTTCAAAAGAATAAATAAAGACATTTCTTGCACTTATGTGGATTCATATTTGTTTCCAGACCAAGGAGGCATGCAGCAATAAAATCCTTGTGGGTTTCTCCCAGGTTTGTTTACTGTTAATCAGAGAAAGAAAAGTGAAGAAAATACCTGAGTAATGGCTCTCCAAGAGAGGGCTAAGGGGGTAGGCACTGCCGTGAGCCCTTTGCTGATTGAATTATGACGTTTTAGGAAAATGATTTGCAGTGAATCACTGAGACTGCTAATGGTCAGTGACTTTGTTGGAAAGGAAGGGTATGGATGTGTGGGGGAGAAGTTCAGGTTAAGGAGGATTGCAAACCAAGTAAAAGGAAGAGTGAGCAGAAATAGACGTTCCATATAAATTGGTGTACTGTGAGAAGTTTTGTTGTTTTACTGCTTAAAAAAGGGTCAAACGTGCCGGGTGTTGGTGGCGCATGCCTTTAATCCCAGCACTTGGGAGGCAGAGGCAGGCGGATTTCTGAGTTCGAGGCCAGCCTGGTATACAGAGTGAGTTCCAGGACAGCCAGGGCTGTACAGAGAAACCCTGTCTCGAAAAAAACAACAACAACAAAAAAAACAAAAACAAAACAAAACAAAACAAAAAGAGGGGTCAAACGTGACTTTTTTTTTTAACTGACAACAGAAATATTGAGCAGTTTATGCTATCCTGCTCTACAGGTTCCTCTGTGGTCATTAAAAGGTAAGAAGCACAACTTGCAGCTGCCTTGCAAGGCTTCTGTGAGAGCTATTATTGACTAAGTGTGGATTTATGCAGAGAAGTGGGTACCATGTGATTCTAGTTTGAGGAAGCAAATGTAGACAAGCAGACGGCTATGTGCATGCTTATAGAGGATTGCCGGAGGATGGGGAGAATTGAGCACACACACTGTGCTGGTAACATGACCTGCGTTACTAGGGGAAGGAGATGCTGATGAGCAGGGAGGAGTGAGGTATACAGCCGGAGAACAAGTTTAAAAACTCGACAGTAAGGAAGGCATCAAGGCATATTTATAGTTGGTTCTGTGCATAAGAAGAAAGAATAAATTCTGATACTAACATGCATTTTTTTTTAAATCCATGTGTATGCCTAATATGAGGTTCTTTCTCCTTAAGACTTGTTACCAACTTGATAGAGCAGCTGGTATAACTTGAAACTGAAGAAGTGTAGTAAGGGCAGGCGTAGCAAGGGGCAGAAGGAGAAGAGTCCTCGCTGCACTAGTTTCTTTGATCCTGAACCTCTAGGGTTCTAGCTCTCCACTCAGAGGACACTGGCATGCATGGCCAGGCAGACTGAAAACATAGGCACTCTCAGGAACAATCCACTCAAAGTCTAAGAAAAGCATCTATCAAACTTCAGACAGTGTGTAATTGAACATAAAGCTAAAAGAAGCTGCAATAGCTCATTGCCGTTTTATATTGATTATATGTTGATGGAAGGTGAAATAAAATATATTAGTAAGTGCATTATTTACATAAATATGTATTATTAAAGTTTTTACCTTTTACCTTTTTAATATGGCTGCTAAAAAAATAAAAGTAAAGTCATACTTGTGGGGCTGGAGTTGTGCTCAGTGGGAATGTGCTTGCCTAGCATGTAGGTACTACATACTGGGTTCACACTCTAGTACTGCCTACACTGAAGTCTCAGCATTCAAGGGGGCAGAGAGAGGGAGTTCAAGGTCATTCTCGAATATGTAACAATTTTGAGGACTGCCTGGGCTACACGAAGTCACTTCTTACCCCTCCTAAAATGATCAGAATCTCAAATAAGTAAGTAAGTAAATAAATAAATAAATATTACTCCTGTAATTCACATGCTATTTTTTATCAGATATTACTATTCTAGAGAAATGCAAAAATGTAGTACCAGATCCTCATAAGGAAACTAGTTTCTGTATAATTTGGGGACAAGAAATGCTATGATTTGTTGGAAGTAGCCTAGCTTTAGGACAGAGGAATTTTCAAAGAAAATATTGGTCCTTGATCAATCTTATCACCTGCAGTTTGGGTACTCTTTAAATTAAAATTCTTGGACCCCATCAGATACTTTCTGAACTAGAAAATCTGGGTGTGGAGTGTCCATAATCTGTGACATTCTACAGGATTTCAGTGGAAGCTTGAATGCGAGAACTCCTGCCTGAGCTCAAGCAGAGCTTGGCTGAAAGCCATGCTAGCAGAAGCCGAGGAGATAACGTAGTTAGTGCCAGTTTGGGAGCAAGCCTTGCTGCACAATGAGCGGATCTGAAAGGCAATGAATTCAGTGTGCGACAAGAACATAGGCTTTTAGCAAAGGGTCATTTCTGAGAAGAAATTCCGGGCAAGTAAATAGTGGTTAAATGGTTCAATTACTTTGAAGTTTCAGCATCAGCTGCTAGGGCTGTCATTACTGGGTTTCTCCAATAAGTATGATTTTTACCCACATGTCAGTTTAGGAATCAAGGAGATGTGGATGAGACATGGCATTCGGAGCTATTTTAGAGGCTTTAATGACCTCACTTAAAAAAAAAAAAGGTGTGTGTTCACTGGCAACAGAATAGTATATACTTATCTTTAGATTTGAAACAGGCTAGAAAAGAATGTTACACAGTCTTTATCACCTTGTGTATAATGTTGTCTTTAAGCAAACTTACTCTTCACGTGGTCTTTGAAAACTTATCTCATCAATAAAAGAATTACACATCTATTCTCATTTCATTAAAAACAGGCATGGGTGAACATCTTAGGATGGAACTCACACCCTCTTAGTTGATGGAGGAGTGGTTTAGCTTGTCAACAAAACATATACACATGCACACGCACATGCACACTATTCCATCATGGAGATGAAACAGAAAACTTTTAGTGTTGAGACACTTCATGACAAAGATAAAGATGATACATAATTTGCTTTGTTATCAGAATATATGTGAAAAGATGATGGTCTTTTTTTTTTGGCTAGGATAGTAATGTGTTATTAGATGTGCCATAGTTACACTAAGACACACAGTGGTGTGTTCTGTGCTGCATAACTAACAATGCCTGTAGACAGTTCCTAACTCTGAAACAGAAAGGATGACAAGATTAGTATTAACAGAGTTCACCAGTTATATAATGAAACTAGTTAGCTTAGTTGAACAACGATGATGAACTGATAATTTAAAAATCCTACAAGCAAACATTAACCATTCACCACTGTGTGAGGACCTTGAAACAAGTTTGATGAGACAAATAGATTTTAGCTATTCAAGATGGAAGCAGCCAGCCGGGAGGCACAGGCCCCACAAGTCGCAGGGCAGCAGGGACAGGAGCCTCTCAGCTTCTGAGTAACAGAGGTGGATCAGAGACCATCTCTGCCCCTTCCCTGCAAGTGGAGGGCCTGCCTCCAGGGAGTGCTTTAACCCAGAGACTCGGGTGAGATCCGCCATTTTCTCTATGGTGAGTTTCTAAGACAGGAGCAGCTAGCTGGGAGGCACAGGCCCCACGAGTCACAGGGGAGTCACAGGGCGGCAGGGACCGGACAAGCTCTAGTCAGAGACACTAAGAACATCTAACACCAAAAATCAAGAGATGGCAAAAGGCAAACGCAAGAATCCTACCAACAGAAACCAAGACTACTTGGCTTCATCAGAACCTAGTACTCCCAACGCAGCAAGTCCTGGATATCCCCAAACACTGGAAAAGTAAGATTTGGATCTAAAATCATATCTCACAATGCTGATAGAGGAACTTAAGAAGGACATGAATAACTCCCTTAAAGAAATACTGGAAAACACAGGTAAAGAGGTTCAAGCCCTTAAAGAGGAAACAAAAAAATCCCATAAAGAATTACAGGAGATCACAAGTAAACAAGTAGAAGGTCTTAAAGAGCAAACTCAAAAATCCTTTAAGGAATTGCAGGAACAAACAGGTGAAGGAATTGGGTAAAACCATCCACGATCTAAAAATGGAAGTAGAAACAATAAAGAAATCACAAAAAGAGATAACTCTGGAGTTAGAAATCTTAGGAAAGAAGCCAGGAAACATAGATGCAAGCATCACCAACAGAATACAAGAGATAGAAGAGAGAATCTCAGGGGCAGAAGATAACGTAGACAACATTGACAGAACAGTCAAAGAAAATGCAAAAAGCAAAAAGACCCTAACCCAAAACATACATGAAATCCAGGACACAATGAGAAGACCAAACCTAAGGATAATAGGTATAGAAGAGAGTAAAGACCTCCAACTTAAAGGGCCAGTAAATATCTTCAACAAAATTATAGAAGAAAACTTCCCTAACCTAAAGAAAGAGATGCCCATGAACATACAAGAAGCCTATAGAACCCCAAATAGACTGGACCAGAAAAGAAATTTCTCCCATCACATAATAATAAAATCACCAAATTTACTACACAAAGAAAGAATTTTAAAAGCAGTAAGGGAAAAAGGTCAAGTAACATATAAAGGCAGGGCTATCAGAATTACACCAGACTTCTCACCAGAGACTATGAAAGCCAGAAGATCCTGGGCAGATGTCATACAGACCCTAAGAGAACACAAATGCCAACCAAGGCTACTATACCCAGCAAAACTCTTAATCACCATAGATGGAGATTTTAGCTATTCATGGATGAGGTTAACTACAATTGAAAGTGAAATAATAATGGGATAAAGTTTATAAAAAAATAAAACATAGATTGTATATAATAAGAGATTTCTATCTAGTTTACAAGAAGAGCCCAAAGAGAAAAGTGCAGCGAGGAAGTTCAGGAAGTGGGGAGATGGTCCAGGTGAGGAACGTCATCTTTGTAACCTCTCCTAAGTGAATTTAGTGAAGACATGGAGCTTGGGGAACTTTCTTGATGCTGCAGAGTAGAGGCAGTGCCAGGGTATGAAATAAAAGCTGGGGGCAAGTAGAACCAATTCCTTAATGTTGCTAAAAGCTATGTTTGAGGTTGTGGGTGGCACCTGAAAGGCAATTGTAACTGTTGTTTGACTAGACTTACTGTTTAAAATGTGTTATCACACTTGCTCCAGTATAGGTACCAGCTGAATCAGAAGTTGTTGTTACTGTGTCGAGGGAAGTAAACAGATGGATAATTTTCTTGTGTGAGTCAGAGATACTGGTAGGCTAGTTCAGAAGGCCAGCCATGGGGAACGAGGAGATGTGCATAAATACATGGGAGGTTTAAGAGACTTTATCAGCGTGGGTCTCTCATGTCAGTGGTAGCCTTGGCCTGGGGGACGACAAAGAAGCTGCCACATGCGTTCTGATGTAAGCACATATTTGGGACTGTAGTGAAGGAGCTGGGTTTTGGGAGAAAGAGAATGGAGTCAATCTTAGACATTTTGAGCTGAAGGGACCACAGACCATCTATACAGGATGTGAACAGAGGAATCACATGGCCTAAAGTGGCGGATGCCTCTGCCACACAACCAGTCACCAGAGCCGAGGTAGTGTGGACAAGGTTTTCCTAGAATTCTGATATTAAGCAGGTGGACCTAGGATCTAAGGCAACATTGTAATTTAACTCGCCGACAGAGTAAGGACAGGTGACAATGACTAGAATGCAGAAAGGGAACTCATAGGAGTGTCTGAGACCATAAAAGCAAAAGGAAGAAAACACTTCAGGCCCAAAGCAGCTGAGATGGCTGATGCAACAAGGATGGAGCCAAAAGGCTCCGTGTGACCTTGACCAGGGTAAATTCTGAGGTGGCAAGGGAGCCAACACCATTTTAGCAGGTTGAGGAATGTGGGCAGGGATAAGGATGGAGAAATAAAGAAAGCTGGAGGGAGAGGAGAAAGTGTGTATGAAGCAGGAAGGGTGGGGTAAGTTGATAGAACAGCATCGTTGAGAAAGGCAAAGACCATTGAAGTCTACTTTCTTAGATGGGAAGCAGCTCATTTATCATAGCAGTAGGTAATGAGAAGCTGAAAGAGTTTCTGTCTGATAATTTCTAGTTTCTCTAGGAAGTAGGTGGGACATGAACCCGCGGAAAGTGGAGGGAGAGGAAAGGACAGAAAAGGGCTGAGGCAGCTGACAGGGGATGTATAATGGAATTGTTGAACAGGGCTGACGGCCCAAGTGAAGAAAATGGCTACAATTTATACGGTAGCAATTTGATTGCTTCTGTGATCTTTTCTCTCCAGAGCTCAACAATATTGTCAAAGGGAGCTCCAGGCAGACAGTCAGCATTTAATAGCCTTTTGACCTCCAGCAAAGAGCTTATTCTCTCTGTTCTTCCTGTCCACATTATTTTCTCATCTATGAAGTAGGTATAAGACCACCTCCCTCACATCCATCAGAAGAGTTATATGCATAAGGTACTGGGAATAATGAATGAGATCATGGTACCACTCTATGAGTGCTTGCTACCATCTGGGCTTGGAGCTAGGCAGGGACAGATGATGGTGCCCACAAAGGAATGGATAGTATGAACAAGAGAATGAATGAAATTGCAAACTGAAGAGTTAAGCTGAAGATAAAGGGACCCAAAACACTGATTTTTTTTCTCTCTGTTTTCTTTTCTGGAAATCACTAGATTGATTTGTATTTATTGGAAGTTTTCCCAGCCTTGGATTATAGTATGCTAGTTCTGCTGATAGAATCAAACCATTGGTACAAATGAATAATGTCATCTCAGCTCTGTTATCCCCCAACTCCTCCTCTTTCCTGACAGTGGCACCCAACACGGACAGAATTTACATTAAAGTGTTATTTTCTCTGAGAGCTTTAGCTTGAAGTAGTTCCTGTGGGCACTCCCTGTTCTGGAAGGCCTGAGAAATGGCAAAATTCTTAAGGAGAGGAAAAAAAATTAGAAGAAGCAATATTAAGGGGATCCCCTTCAGTTAAGGCAGTTATGTTTTAAGGCTGTACATTTGCCAACTGTTTATGTTCTTTTCCTCGAGGTCGGCAATACAATTTAAGCCAGGAAAACAATCAGTTTGGTCTGAGCTAGAATTGCTGCAGAATAAACAGCCTCGAAATTGAACTTTAAAAGGAACTCTCTGCATTGCTAACGTGCTCAGCTGCTCTGAGGTGGGATTTTGTCTCAGGGAGCATATTTCATATGTTCATGGATTGAGATCCTGGCTTCCTTGTTTTTTTTTTTTTCTTTTTAAATCATAAACAGAAATGGATTGTAGACAACATTTGCTCCCAGGTAGGACAATGACTGAGGTTTAGATGGTGCAACATCATTAAAGGACCCACTGACTGCTGTAAAAATGGGGAAACAGACTCATGCTCAAACTGGCAAATAAGAAATCAGTTAAGGACTGGGTGCTGCCTGGCAGGCAGCCTGGGAGGCTATAGATGCCCTATTTTATTCTTTCTTGTGCAAATCATTTTTAACTTGAATTTGGAATGAGGGGAGAGGTCAGGTTAGTTAATGTTAGTTGGAAAACCTGCCACTCCTATTTCAAAAGCTATCCTCAAGTCTGCCACCTCCCCAGACACCGGTCGACAGGTGTCAACTATTGATGACATTTATTTATTCCTTTTTTTTCCCCCAAATATATTACTGTCCTCTTGACCGAGAATAGAATAGTAGACATGTTTCCAGAGCTTCATAGGCTTATGTTCTAGCAGACAGAGAAACAAGTAGAGTTAGAAATAGGAGGTGTGTATGGGGGGGAGAGGGTGGGGTGATAGAGAACAGTCTTGATCAAAATAGAAAGCAGAGGAAGGCTTCCTGGAGGATCTGGGGAAGATTGAGTGAAATCTTCAGAAGTAAAGAGGAAGCAATCTGTTGGCAAAGACAATTTGCATGTCATTGTGGTGATAAAGCTGTTCCTCTGGGGTTTTAAAAGCTATGTAGGTGGTGTGTGTGTGTGTGTGTGTGTGTGTGTGTGTGTGTGTGTGTGTGTGCCTGTGTGTGGGCACACGTGAGAGTGTGAGACACATTTTGAATAGGATTGTATGAGACTCAATTTAAATAGAAGTTAAGATGTAGTATGAATTAACAAGAGTGACGGCTTCTTTTTCTTTTTAAATTAGTGATGCTTGTTTATGCATATGCCTTTATGCAGAGAAGAAAAGGCCAGTAATGAAAGATGACAGGTTTTTAGAATCTCTGGGTCTTTATGCAGGGGTAATCACAGAAAAAAAATTAAGATCTTAGGACCAGCTGCAGCCACAGCATCACCAGGGAGCTTGTTGGAGATCAGTTACATCAGGCTCTGCTCCAGACTTAACAAACCAGGACCTCTTTCAACAAGAGGAAGTATTCTTCTAACACAGTCATTCTCAACCTTCCTGATGCTGCTAACTATTAATACAGTTCCTCATGTTGTGATGACCCTACAACCATAATGTTACTCTCACTCTTACTTTATAACTGTCATTTAACATTATGAACCATAATGTAAAGATCTGTTTTCTGATGATCTTAGGTAACCATCTTAGGTGAAGGGGTTGCAACACACAGGTTGAGAATCCATCCACGTTCCAAGTTATAACTATTAGGATGAGGACAGAGGGTTTCTTCTTGGTGAGGAAGAGCTGTGAAATGATGATCCCTCACTTTAGCTGGAAAGGACTGAGTTATAATTTCTTGAAGGGGAGGACTTCGCCAGTTCTTGAGGCTTTGCAAGTTCCCCTGGGAGAGAAATCCTGGCAATCCTGTGGCCTTGTGTGGGATGTATATTGCTGCATCCAACCTAGGAGCCATGCACTTACATTGATGCAGGCTCGCTGTTTTTCTAGGCAAGTAAAAGTCAGCAAGAAGGCAAAGATGGATTAATGAAGTGTTGGGTCTAAGTTGGAGGAGACAGTCAATGAGGATCAATGAAAGCCAAGAGTATGGGGGTCAATCATAATCATCAGTAGAAATAAGAAATACTGCATTGCTAGCAGTCTTGGGAGCTCATCAAGAAAGAGCTGATATCACTCTACGACAGAATTTCAACTTTCACAGATCAGCTCTCTAAAGCATTCACTGTTTTCTTCTTACCCCAGTCACTTAGCCTAGTCTGATATTGCTCTTGGCACTGAAGCCACCTACCAACATCACTCTGCATTACTAAATCCTCTACGGTTTCGAAGTCCTTAAAAGGAGTAGACTTGTAAAATAGGTCTAAAGCTTTTAAAGAATCCAAATAACATTCTTTTTCATCATGAATGTGTCTATATTTTCTTTATAGGATTTATAGAGGCAAGTCTATTCGGAACACTACCCTGGATTCCATACCATGGTTCTTGCCTTAAACGTCCAACTTTAGAGCACTTCATTCCTCCTGTGTGACTTTATTTAACCATCTTTATTAACAACACACGTCAATCCCTTCCATTGTGAAACTCAGAGTAACAGTCCTGCTCAGTTTTGTTTTCAGGAAGTTTGTAGCTGGCACAGAGGCTTCTAAAATGGGGTAGGAAGCCCTTTAAGAAGTAATGCCAGAGGGAAAGCAGAGGGAAGATTGAGAAAGGGTTTTCTACAATTAGGTTTTTGAAGTTTAACCTGTAGGCACTGTGGAGGGCTGGACAGCAGGGGTGACTGACAAGGGTGAACAATGGAGGGAAGTGGTATGAACTAACAACATTTTCCTCTGTTCCTTCTGTCCAGAGTATGGACGACTGAACAGGGGACTTACCATCAGGAAGGAGAATGTGAGAGGCAAACTACCATGGCCATACAGGTGAGGGATGAGAATGAAGGGAATTCTGTAGGTGTTGGCAGTAACATTGTCCCTAGTTACAGTTTGGCCTTTAACGGCATGGGTGCAGAGATTGAGTGTGAGGAAGATGTCTGCAGTTCGTCCCCAGCTTCTGGGTTGTGTGATGGGCAAAAGCCACTTGATGAGAGAGCCAGGAAGGCAAACTGAGTCAGAGAAGAGGAAAGGAGACAGCTGTGACATCTGGGGCCCGAGAGTGATGAGCACCATTTTAGACATTTAAAAATATTCTGTTGCTGGCAATAAGTTATTGATGGGGTACATTAGAAAATAAGAGCCGTAGGCAAGAGCCTGTGCTTTTTGAACTTTAAGGAAGAGCCAAGGTTGAAACACAACCATCTTATTAAAAATACTTGCGGTTATTTCCCCTAAGTGAAATTTATAAACCACCCCTACAGCCAAATCTGTTGTGAGGGAGTAAGATATCTGGTAGAGTGCCCACCGACTGACCTTTAGATACACCCAAGTTTTCATACAATGCTCATTTTCATTCCAAATGGCACGGCACAGCCCCAGGGACAGTACTTTCTGGAGCATTTGAACAATAAAGAGAATTTGCAGCACTTGCATTTTTTTTACGTGCAGGGTTTCAAGCCAACTTGGTTTTAAACACTGAGCTAGGCACTTTTGAAGCATTTGCATATCTGGGTTAGTCTCTTTACTGCAGAGCTTTTGCAGAGTGACCCTGAAGAAGCCCTTGAACCAATTTCGTGTTTGTTTGTTTGCTTGTTTGTCTTTGCCTTGGTGGAGACAACTTGATACGGGGATGGGAGAAAGATCAAGATGGTTACATTCAGGAAATCAAAAAGAGAGACCAAAGCTATGGCTAAGCCAAATCTTTAACTTTTTTTCTGCAGTATCATTTTTACCATTTTGTTTTGTTTTGTTGTGTTTTGTTTTTAAACAGATCTACATCACATTCTCTGGAACCTGGGTAAATGTAGCATGATAATGTTTGAACACAAGATTAAGTCGAGGGACCTTATCATGGATCACTCAGGAAGTGGTCCATGCAAGAGGGAGGCAGGAAAACCAGCATCAGTAGTGGAGAAGGAAGCGTGGGGCTGGGTGATGAGAACAGGGGATCATGAGCCAAGCAAGGCAGGGATCCTCCATACACTAGACAATGCATGGAAATAGTTTTCCCTCTGAATCTTCTGGAATGACAGCAGCTCTGCCAGCTCCTTCGCTATAGAATTCTGACCTTTAGAATGAAAACCGAGCAGATTCTCTCAGCCCCTTCCTACCAGAGTAAGCAAGAAAATCTAAGAGCCACTCTCAGAGGAGGAAGTTGATCTACAAAGACTCACTGAAGAGAAACTGCAAAGAAGGCCCTAAGAGCAGACTGGTTACCTGGGAGAAACAGAAGTTAGCAGAGCTTCCTGGAAGAGGTGTACAGTAGAGCAACTGAGTCACTTAGAAAGGACACCCTCCAACCTGTTGAGCTGCTTGCAGGGTGGACAGTAGTTCCCTGGTTCTCAGGTTTTGTGAGCTGTTACCTGTGCAGGGGTGAGCTTTGGTTACACAACTGTCTTTGGGTCATTTCTGCTCCTGTGAGAAACTTCTCTCCCGTATTCCTGTAAGAAACCTGAATAAAACTCATTGCTTCATGAAATTGGACTTTGGTGTTATCTGAATTTTGGTCTGCCATGGGTTCTCTGTCTGAGCTGAGTAGACATTTGTGTTGTGTCTCCCCAGAAAAGGTTTTGCCACCCTACACAAATCAGCTGTGATAATGTGTTGAAGGGTTTGGCTGATGCATGTGTCGTCTGCCCTTAGCTGCTTTTTATATCTTAAAAAGAAAAGATGCTTCAAGGCTCTCAGGATGGTACCTCAAGCCACTGGATTTGGTTGAGTTCCCTGCTCAGATTTGAATTTGTAGGCAGAGTCTTTATATCCTGCAGGGAAAACATGGAAATTTATTTATGAATTGTAAGTCCTGGCTTGCACTGTTCATTTTCAGAAATCAAATGTACATCTTCTTTGCCAACATGCAGTTCTTAAAAAAAAAAAAAAAATGCCCACGCAGATGCTAGAGACTATTGGAAGAAAATGGGAAAAAAAAAAAGGTGTAAAATTTTCAGGTCTGCAAATCATATGCCTTGTGTTGTCAAGCACTGATAGAGCACCCGCAGCATTGGAGAGATGCTGAGCCACGTGGCCCAATGGGAACAGAAACAGAAGGGCTGGGTTGTCTGCGTGACTGATTGCTGTCCTAGTTCCCTCCTGCGGGGAGACCTCAGAGAGTAGAGCAGCTGTGAGCCATGGTTTCTGTAGAGTTCTTGAGAATTTTGGAGTCACATTGGCATTACCTCCACATTGAGAAGACGTTCAAAGGTAGCAGAGTCTCCTTCACTATGAAAGAGAAGTCAGTGAGAAGAAGAAGAGGAAGAGGAAGAAAGAAAAGCCTTTGTGAAACAGGTAGAGGTAGACTTTCAAGCACTGTGGACTTAGCTCCACAAACACTGCTCACTGGCCTGCTGTATACTATGCAGGAGGCTTCCTCAGGACCATAGGATTTGCCTCCAGATCTTCATACCAGAGAAAAGGCAAGATAAGAATGGACTGATGACACCTTCGAAAGGCTGTTCACCACTAACGCACAGGCACTTGTGGGTAGGGAGGGAATGAGCACTTCCTTACTTCACTATCCTGGAAACTGTAATTTCAAGCATTAAGACATTGCATACCCGCAGGCCACTTCAGGATTGGCATCCTGTCACTATCAGAGAAAGCTTGGTGGAGTTGAGTTTTGTTGTTGTTATTGTTGTTGTTTAAATCTATAATGATTTTATGTGGCTGCTGCTCAGTTCATCTACTCCCCAGGGACTTTCGTGTTGATGGGTCTTTATCATTAAAATATCAGGAAGTCTATGTTCTGCTACCTTTTCAGTGCTGGTCAATTCCATTTTGCTTCTTCTAATGTGTATTCTTTAGCTTCCTCCGAGCCATGTACATTTAAAGCCATGTGCATGTAGAACTTTCTGTTTTCTCCTGTCTTCAACGTCCTGCTCTGACCTTCCTTGCTTTAGTTTTGCAGTTGGTTCAGAGACTTCTTGGGGATGTAAACTTAAATGTGTGAGGCGTGAAACTTCAGTGTTTTGATCCTGATAAACACATGCTATCGCCTTGAGTTAGCCATCTCCCCCTCTGGACCTTCCTTTACAATGTCCTTATTTCTACAGTGGAATATGACACAGAGAGCACCTGCATATATGACTATTTCTACATTGCATTTAGTACCAATAAGATTCTCAACACATTGCATGGCAATAGCTGAAAATCATTAGTAGCAACAGGAAATGACTGTAATTTCCTTGAACAATACTCCAAGATGTAGGTTCTGCCTCCTGTGTTAAAATTAGGGTATCATCCTCCTTGGAGTTCCCTGTGCACTGCTCGGCTCTTTTGAACATGGCAATTTTCCCCAGGAGTACTCTTCTTACTCAGCCACTTATGCCGTTTGTAATATTGTGTTCTCAGCGTTTGGTTAAAAAAAAAATGATTTGTATAAAAATTGAGGCTTCAGAGTGGAAGAATGACATTCACTTTACAAATGCAAACATGACAGTAAATCACAGGGTATTTGAACAATTGCATGTGTTTTTCTGTTGTTAAAATTTTGATATTTGCAATAATTGCTCGGCCTGCCTGTGAACATTACACTTCATTATTATGAAACTAACCGGCACTGGGAATGAGGACAACTGCCACACCAAAGTGCAGTATTGCTCCTGCTGTGGCCATTTCTATAATAAAACAGTGCTTTTGCATGTTCCCCACTAGAGCATTACAGGGAGAGGAACTGAAAACGTTAGAATTCCAGAGAATCTAGGCGGAGCTAAAAGAGACAGCAAATAAGATCTAGGGAGCATTTGTCTGCAAGAAAATTAACACAGTGGACATATGGTAATCAAACTGCAGTTCCGTGTATCTTGGCAGCTCTGTACCCAATGCCACAGTGATTCCTTTACGTTGCTTAATAAATGGGACTGACCATAGAGGAAGTGAGAGAGTCAGTGCTGGCAGAAAGCTGAGAACATTTGGGTTTAGCTTGCTAGACCGTTTTTTGTTTTTATTATCATTGGTTTTTATTATTAGCATGAGGTGTGTGTGTGTGTGTGTGTGTGTGTGTGCGTGCATGCATGCTCGTGGACAGTTGTGTATGTGTAGATGTTAGAGGGCAGCTTTCTGCAGTAAATGAGTCAGGTCTCTTTTTATACCTTTTCCTGGGCTCAGCGGAGTGAACCCTGATTCTTTAGCTTGCACAGCCAGCACACATAACCCCTGTGACATCTCACTGGCCTTAGACTTTTTAAAAGGGACATCTCCTAGGCTAAATGAGATGACTCCCAAACCCTCCTGTCTCTTCCTCAGGCGTTATCTCACCCCCTCGAACTTAACTTGTTATAATTCATGTTTTCATGTGTAATCCTAAATCAAATCCTGAAGCTAGTGGGCAGAGTGGAAGAGATGACAGGATATGTAACAATGACATCATCATCATTATCGTTGGTTGAGATAGGGTATTATTATATAACCTAGGCTAAACGTGAATTCAGTGTTTAGACCACACTGATCTTGAACATCCTCTTGCCTCAATCTGCTGAATACTGAGATTTAGAGGAAAAAAAGTAGAAATGGAAAGGAGGGTCCAATTTGTTCCTATTCCCACCCAGCCCAGGTACAAAATTATGAGCTATTATAGATAGTTCTTTTTATGATGCTAAGAATTTATTCATGTTTTTTTCAGTTTTCCTAATAAAAAAAGCTTTAAAAACTTTTATTGTGCTTATGGAAGTCTTCGCCTTAGAATCCAACATTCTAAGTGCATCATGGACTCTATTGTAGAACCCATATGTCTGAGTCAGAGTTTCCATTGCTGTGCATCATGGACTCTATTGTAGAACCCGTATGTCTGAGTCAGAGTTTCCATTGCTGTGATAAAGTACCATGAACAAGAGCAACTTGAGGAGGAGAGTGGTCATCTTGTTTACTGTTGTCTGGTCACTGTTCATCACTGAGGACATAAGTCGGAACCTGGTGGTAGGAACTGAAGCAGAGGCCAGGGAGGAACAATGCTTACTGGATTGGTCTCAGATGACTCTAGCTTGTGTCAGGTTAACAAAAAAAGAAAAATTATCAGCACACCTTATAGTTGTTATAAGGCTCAATTAGCAAGGACTTCCTGGGAACTCTAGGCCATGTTACCCAAAGAAGCTGGCATAAAGGAGGACCTTGCAGTTGAGATAATATGGAACTTGTGAAGAATTGGGACAATGGGGATGTAGCATAGTGTAGTCAAGTTAGGGTCCTGGGTTCAGATTTCAGGCTTTCTTCTAACTGATTCCACAGCCTTGAGTTTCAAAACTCTCTGTTGTGCTCCATGCATTTGTATCTTCAAAAATAGGATAATAACAATTCTCATATCATAGGATTGCTACAGAATATAGAATAGTACATAAGCCACCACATCAGTGAGAGATTAATTCATTAACCATTCATTCTTTTTCTCAGCACAATTTAAATGAACACAGTGGCAATGCCCTCCGTTAAGGATAAGATGTATAAAACTTAGGTTGTGAGACTTGCCCTTATTTATCGTCAGTCAATTACTTGTTGGCCAGCACATCTTGCTCAAAACTGCCCTATGAGAATGGGTTCCAATGTTTGGAGGTAATTTTTAGTTGGCATCTTCTGGGAAAGGCATCCAGCAGTGTGGGGATGCACCTGGGAAACCATCAAGCAATGTAACACCCAGGTCATGGACCATCTGCAGAGAAACTGTTGACTAAGCTGGGTGGGTGGATTGAACGTGCTGCCTCCCCAGATTCAGCTAGTGTTTCCTTAAAGGTTTTACAAGTCAGATCTCAGAGCATGTGTTTCTGGGTCAAAAATATGAAATTGGTCAGCAGAGGCTCCCTAATCAATATCTGCACCAATGTATAGCCAGAGGGCTCAGAGTACTAGGGACACAGCAAAGCAATTCATGCCCGTAGTCACTCTCATCCTCCACCTTCCTGGACAAACAGGTAGTCGATGACTTGGAGTCAGAAGCCAGGGACTTAGCTATAGTCTGTGTTTTACCAGTTATATGTGCCCTCTCAGTCTCCAGTCTTCCATTATAGGCAGGGAGAGCAATGTTATGCCTCCATGTTCATCCTTAAAATAATAAGCAAGGGAACATCTCTGTAACCTAAGAAGCACTGTGGTATGCTTATTATGTCAGTGGTCGCAAGACTGGCAAATCATCACACTCTAGGCATACCATGAATGTTTTAGATGCTTCCTTACCCAGCAGCACTGTGAAAGTGGGGCCACTGGGAAGATCTGGCTCAAAGCCAGAAATTCTTTGTCTTCTAGAAACCACTTAGCACTTCAGAGTCAGCCAAACCAGCTGGGCTTTGAGAAGTGGTGCAGGATTCGATTTGGAATGGCTTTGTCTACCTCAGCCAGTTTAGGGACTGTAGGAACTGCCTTCCTTGTTTTTCCCTTAGTCTCCCCCACCTTCCTTTCTTTGCTCAGGATATTTATGAGGAGGAGGAGGACTACATTTTCTGGGGCCACATAGAACAGTTTGATTTTCTGAAAAGAAATGCTGTGGATCACAGAAATATTTTTGTTGTTGTTGTTGACTATTTCATC
This sequence comes from Mastomys coucha, assembly GCF_008632895.1. NCBI lineage: Eukaryota > Metazoa > Chordata > Mammalia > Rodentia > Muridae > Mastomys > Mastomys coucha. Next base: position 96,883,312 of record NW_022196896.1, on the reverse strand, counting down.
TCATAGCTAGGTTTCAGTCAACCTTGCTTATGAAATACAAGGCAAACGATCAGGTGACATTGATTAGATTAATGTGACTACCTTTTAAGTTGTGAAATGGAACTAGCTCTTCTAACTTCTACCAGGTGGAATCAGAACCATATGAAATTGAGGTTATTGTATATGTGTTTCGTGGGGTTAAACTATATTTAAAGGTAAGCATTGGAACATTCAGAAGGCTCAAAAATAATTAAATGTGGGGATGCTTGAAAGCTAGGTTTGAATACATTTTAATGATGGCATATCTTGACTCAACCATTTTGAGAATTTCTGAAGAGTGAATGAGGTGGCATATGCTTGTACGGTGCTGAGGCAGGAGAGTCATTTGGAGACAGGAAGTAGAAGCCAGTTTTGGCAGCACAGTGGTGAGAGCCTCTCTAACAAAAATATTTAAAAGTTATGGGAAGGGAAGGTGTATCAAAACTAAAGACTTGTTTGTTTGTTTTTTTCCTTTCCAGTTCTCTAACCTAGAAGATGGAATTTCACATTGCCTTAAAGAGATACCTCATTAAATGACTACTGAATGCTCCTAGAGACTTAGGCAGAATGAATGATACTGTTTTTCAGGTGCTGGCCCTTCTATGGGCAGGGATTTCAGAGACTTGGGAAGAATGGACACAACTGTACCACAATGAGAGTCGAGCACAGCGTGCGGTGCCATCAATGCTTGCTGGAGACAGGAACTTCCAGTTGGCACAAGGTTTCTAAATTATGCACACATTTTAGTAATGGGGAAGTTTATGTAAATATGTCTTGGATGAGAGTGTATGAAAATTGTACAGCCATTAGCTGTAATCACCCTTGGGATAAATCCATTTCTGGAGTAGGAGAAGCAGAGGGAATATGAAAGGTGAAAGACCAGGAAGGGCATAAGAGAGTCATACTAGTGGGATAATAAGATGCTGGGAACTTGTTTTGACCAATGCCTGCAGCAGTTTTCCTCTGCCTAGGGCACCCCGGTCACTGCATGGCAGACATCAGCTAAAATAGAAGCTCCACTGGACTTGGCAGCTCAAGAGCCAGGATCTGCATCACACATTAAGTATACATCTCTGAATGATGTCAGGCTCAATCTGAGCCAGGCAGCAGCAGGAGACGTTTCCAGTCACTTCAACTTTGCACCCACCTCTGTGTTAGGACCGGGGAAAATCTTGTCAGCAGCAATGATTGCTCACTGATGCAGCAGTCGTGGGAGACAGAAAGGCGTTTGGCAATTCTGGTCCCCAGACAGGCACAACAGCTGGTATGGGGCACCTGGGAATCTCTGCCATTGCTGGTGGGTTTGAGAGGTATTTATGTAATCCTCCAAGCTGCCTGGAAGCTTTGTGGGTTGTGTATAAATGATCAGATGCAAATAGTCCCTGGTGGTCACAGCTTGTTTTCTCAAATTTTTACTGCATGGCACACACAAGGACAAGCTGGAGGGAGTGTGTTAACAATCTAGTGGTTGAGAGCCACCTGAAATGAGGGGATGCCATTAAAGCCAGGCAGACTGTCAACGGCATTACATTCACTCAGGGAGCCAACACTCTCCCATAATGAATGACCTCTTCCACCTGAGTGAAAATAAAATGACCACACGGCTCTTCAGCAGCTGAACTCCCCTTCTGGTGACTGTTCATTATTATCCTGAATTAGATTCCACACTTTTACCTCAGGGAAACAGGAAAAGAATAAACAGCGCTTACTCTGCCTCGGACCTCGAATGCTACCTAAAATCTACCTACAATCCATCAGTCTCAATGACTCATGTTAAAACCCCTGCTAATCGTGTGAAAATATTACCTGCTTACCATCAGATAAGCAACCCCACAGCATGACTGCCTGTTTGGAAAGTCTCATGCCCAGAGCTGAGCCTGGCACAGGTTCACCATCTCAGTCCTAGTTTTGGAGATGGGAAAGCTATGGTTTGGTGGGCTCCAGCATATATGTGGCAGAGCAGGGGTATAGAATGACGGCTATTCTACCCCAGAGGTACTCTGCTTATTGCCGTATTATACATACAATAATCTTCCATAATACATTTTAAGTATGTCTCGTCATTTATTTGATAATGTTCTATTCTTTATCAGGATTCATGATAATGGAGCAATGAGACAGAGTGCTATCATGGGGGGAGTGAAGGATCAGGAGCCCTCAGATCAGCAGGATAGGTTTCTGGATGGTTCAGCTTGGGAAGTGGAAATAGCAAGATGCCACTCAGAGAAACAAACAAGGAGAAAGCACAGAGTTTCTTCTCCTCTCCTCTCCTCTCCTCTTCTCTCCTCTCCCCTCCCCTCCCCCCTCCTCCCTCCTCCCCTCTCCTCCCCTCCCTTCCCTTCCTCTCCTCTCCTCTCCCCTCTTTTTTTCTTCTCCCTTATCCTCAGGTCCCCTCCTGTCTCTCCCCATCTGTCTTCTTCTGCTCTCACCCTTCCCCCATCTTTTATTTTTCCCCCAGTTTCATTTGCTTATTTGGGTAGCACCAATACTAAAATCGAAATGAGGAATTGGATGAAAAGAAGATCCTGCATGAAGAGACAACTGATCTTGGGAAAGGGTGGCAGCACATAGAGGATGTGGTGCCCCACCCTGGTACAGGGAGATTCCACAGCATCCACTGCTGGGTACTTAAGTATTTCTGAAGCTATTGTAAACACAATGTTATAAATATTATTAGCTAAAGAGCTCATCTTCTATGGTCACATCCTTTTTTAATATTATTAGCTAGCTAATGTTTCTGGAAAAAAAGTGCCACTAGGGGTGGAGGGGGAAGACTCATCAATTTAGGGACATTAAGGAAGTAGAGGGAGTGAGGGAAATAGAAGAGGTCCATTGGCTTTCTTTTCATATGTTATCGATTGGGAGCGGACAATATTTTGTTGGTATTAAGGTCACATATTATGGAATAAAGATGTAAAGGCACCAGCCTTATGGTACTCATCTTTGCCATGCTAGGAGAAACCACCTCTTAAATGAAGGGTGATTCTTGGTTTTCAGAGAGCAGTGGTTCACAGTAGGGAGATGGAGGTTATATGGGATCTGGATCTTTTCTAGGGTGTGCTAAGTACTGATCTTACCTAACTTTTCATAGCTTCTGTGCCCTCACTTGTAAATTAGAGTGCTGGCTTCATAACTTACCATGAGGACCAGAAGAACAATGTATATCAAGATTCCAGTCGACACCCAACCAGAGTTAAACATTTTTACTGTTTCTTTTCTGTGTATGTGTATGGTGTGTGTAGATGTGTATACGTGCACATATACATGTGCATCTGTGTGGAAACTAGTGGCAGTTTTTCTCATTCTTTCTACCTGTGTTTAGATGAGGTTTCTCATTTAACCAGGAACTCAGTTCAGCTAGCCCAGCTGGCTAGAGAACTCTGGGGATCTACTTATCTCTGCCTCTGCAGTGCTGGAGTAGTGAACGTATTCTACATTTGGTTTTCACAGTGGCACGGAGTGTGCTAACTCAGGCCCTTGCTCTTACATAGCAAACACTTCGCCAACTGAGCCATCCCTGCCATCTTTTAAATGAAGTTTCTATGGGTAATCTATCACCTTCCTTTGGACATTTAAGAAAGCCAAGATTTGAAACATAAAAAGCTTTACTGGATATTCTTAGCAAACAAATTCTATTCAAGAACTAGTAGAGATTATTAGACACAAGCCCTCACCAAGCAGCCAGGGTGATACCTGATTCTAATTTAATTTTCCTGGGTAAGAAGAAACTTAAGATGTCAGTCTGAAATCTAGCATGCCTTTTCTTCAGCCAGCTTCTCTGATCTTATAAAGATAACTTTTGAATTGTAACAGAGACAGATACATAAGGTCCATGAAGCAGTAAAAACTACATAAAAAGATGCAAATGGGTGTTAGTTTTTTTTTTTTTTATCATTGTAGAGGTGGGGTTTGAACCATTTAATTAAACTGCAGAGGACTTTTTTGGTTTGATTTTTTTTTCTTCAACATCAGAGTTGCTTATGAAATGTATTTTAAAGGGAAAAAAACCTAGTCTGTTTCATAAGAGTTAGCATCTTTGTTAAAATACCAGCAACAAAAATGTTTATGCTATGGAATTAGACATCGCCTACCTAAAACAATAGACATTAAAAAAACAAACCAAACAAACAAACAAACAAAAACCAGAGCATGCACTAAAGCTATTTGCTTGGATGTATCTACCATGCAAGGTCAAGTTATTTCGTTGTCCATGAACAAAAAGCACAAGTATGCTATGTGTGGAAATTGTAGGTTCTCAGTTTAATAGTTTAGAATACCAAGTGGTCCCAGAGAATCATAACAATGCAGCCTTTTTCATTGCCATTGACTCTTCATTTTCTAATTAGTGCAAGGTACACACAAGAATTTGAGTCATTGTGCCAAATTTACTAGCAGTAAATGAATCAACACATTTATTTTGCATTTGAATTTTGATTGTGCCAATTTTTGGAAAAAAATGAAATAGGCCATCAAAACAATTTTATAGACTTCTCTGCAGTTGAATTGAATGAGTGTAGGAAATGCATACTTTCCTTAGGTACCAGCTGGGTCATGCTTCGTCTCCCCTGAGTGATTGACTGCTCTTTGCAATTGGTAGCACTGTTATTCTCAATTAAGCAAGGGAGTCCCCAAACAAACCACACAGTGTGGCATCCAAGGAGTGTGCCACCACATTGCCTTCTTAACAATTTAATTGATTATATGGTTGCTTGATGCTGTGAGGAGGCCTTGCAGCAAGAATCAAAAGATTTAATGCCAGCTATTCATTCATGCAAGGAAGATCTATAGATACAATTTAAAAGTGCTCAGTTTAGAAATTATGAGACTTTTTCCCCAGTGGAAGTTTTAATGTCAGTTGTACAAAAGTTATAGACAGCTAGTTTCTCTCTCAAACAATACAGAGAACTGTAGATATTTTTGACAGAAGTAATCCCAGGTTCACCCACTTAGCCACTTCAGGCTCCTAAGTAATTTTAAGTTGATAAAACAGAGTGTCAAAATTGACGTAGAAGCATATATTAAGAAAGTCTTTGGAAGAAGGTACAGAGAACATTTTATTAGGAAAATATTCTTTAAATGAAATGAACTATTATTCCACATTCTATGTAGTGATACATGTATATATATATGTATATATATATTAATTTATTCTGAAATGATATGAGCATAGATTCTAATATGTATTTGCATCTACATGGCAATAAAGAGGCTTATGATTTCATCAGAACTCTTGCTTAGTGGAATCCTTAGTTACATCACTTCATGTTACTCTCTTAGCATGTCTTTGCTGTAAGGATTAGCTCAGCTTGTGATGTGACAATGCTCATTTGACCTGCATAAAAGAGGCTGAACACTCCACCGATTCTCTACTTGTTATGGAAGCTACTTTGCCTAGACACATCCATAGAACATCTCCTACGTGTGATAATTTTGTAGAGTAATAACTGCTTACAGGCTTGAAAGGGAATTAATAGTTCATGAAGAGCCACTGAAGGGTGTTTCTCCATGTCTTGTGGGATCATGGCCATGCAGACACTGGGGTATATAGCTTGTAACATTGTCTACCACACCTTCTCAGAATCCAGTTCAAGCTTAATTAGCTTGTGCCGGAATCTGTTGGCATAAAAAGTGCGATTAGGGACAAACACTTGTACCAAAGAAATCAATAGTGAAAGAGAAACTGTTTGGAGTGGCAGGCAGCATGAGGGGCATGAGGCTCATGTATGTTGATACATGTTTACTCAGTATCCTCAAAACTTTACCCATGGCAAGCCCACTGAGAACAGCAGTTTGCTTGTCTTTGGTCACTTTGGTTTTTGCAAATTGGGCTGAGTTCAATGATAAAGTCATACAGACTCTTTTGGGAAGATGTATAATAAAATTAAAAAGCATGTTTCTTTTTTTTACCTATTCTCTTCATTTTCAAAAAATTTTCAAGTTACAGTTATATATTAATATGGGGCTGACAGTGATGTTATACAATATGTATATAGTATAAGAATGACTGAAGAAGTTAGTTAATACATACATTTATGTTCATCATGTGTTTCTCCCAAATTCAACTTTATATTTCCTTTGTGTGTGTGTGTGTGTGACACTCACATATGCATAGGTATTTGTGTAGATGATCCAACCATACATGCATGTAAGTGGGGGCTGAAGTGTCTTTGTTTTTCACTCTATAGTTTTGTTTTGGCTACATTGGCTAGCCAAGGATTCCCTGAGATTCACTTACACACACCTTCTGCTAACACTGGCATTACAGGTACAAACTCCCGCTCCTGTATTTTATGTGGGTGCTTGTGGGGAGCCGCAGCTGCCACCCTATATGTTTTGAACACCTGGTCTCTGGCCAGAACAGAGAGCATTGATAAACAAGCCCTTAGTTGGAAAAGCTGAGTGCCTCCAGTTTGTGATACAAGCTGGCATGATTTCTCATAGCCTATTATGCTTTGCCACGTAGCCGATGCTGATTGGGACCAGGGAAAGTATTTAACCCACAAGGGCTGGAGGCTGGAGAGATAGAAGTAAGATATAGAAGTAAGATGTAAGGGACAGAAGTAAGATGTAGGAAATAGGAGTAAGTAAGATGTAGGCGATAGGAGTAAGTAGGAAATGGGAGGAGTAAGAAGAAGTAAAAATGAAGGTTCCTGAATAAACTACTTGGAGGAGAGCTCGTTGTTGCCTCCTTATTTCCACTGGATGGAAGGGCAGCAACAGGTGCTGACCTGAGGTCCTTATGTTTTTATAGCAAATACTTCATGTATTGAGTCATGTCCTTAGTCCTCAACTTTGGAGCAACAGCTTCCTATCCACCCCGAACTGGACCCCAGCAACCACCATTCTACCTTCTTCTTTGACATATTCCATTTTTATAGATCTGATATTAAGTGAAAACATGTGGAGGTTTTTGTCTCTCTGTGTCTGAATTATAGCCTCTTAAATTCATCCATGTTGTTGCAAATGAGACAGCTACTCAAAACCCAAGGATGGGGGAAACTTAAATATCTACAAGCACGTGAATGGATAAGAAAATATGGTGTTTCATTATTTTTACCCAGTTGTTACATAGTATCAGACATTATGTTGGATTTTAGGAATCCAAGGACCTGAATATTTGGGAGGACATTCTGAGTGTTTATAGACTTTGATGGGAAGGGTAAATAAACGAATGGCTTTGGCAATGCAAAGCATTTGTACAAGGGGACACCTAACATCTTGAGATGGGGAGTGGGAAAGGACTTGTTAGTATTTGGGAAGAAAGATCCCTAACCTATTTAGAAAGATTAGTAAATGCTATTGAAAGAAGGAGAGAGAGAGAGAGAGAGAGAGAGAGAGAGAGAGAGAGAGAGAGAGAGAGAGAGAGAGAACAAGAGAGAGAGAACAAGAGAGAGAGAGAAAGGGGAGTTTGAGGGGCTTATTTCTTATTTGGTAGGGTGGTGGTGGCTTCATAACAAAAACAATGCTGAAGTCATTTGTGAGTGTTTTAAACATGGTGTCGTGGCTTAAATAGGAATAGCCCCATTGGCTCATATATTTGGATGTTTGGTCATTAGGGAGTGAAGCTACTTGACAAAGGGCAGGGATTAGGAGGTGTGGCCTTGTTGAAGGAAGTGTGTCACTGGGGGTGGGATTTGAACTTTCAAAAGCCTAAGCCAGGTCCTGTGGCACTCTCTCTTCCTGCTGCTGGATCCTGTGGATACAGATGTAGAAAGTTCAGTTTCCTAACAATCATGTCTGCCAATGTGTCACCATGTTTCTAGTGTTGAGGAAAGTGAGCTAAACCTCTGAAACTATAAGCAAGCTCTAATTAAATGGTTTCCTTTGTTAGAGTTGGCATGGTCATGGTACCTCTTCACAGCAACAGAACATGACTAGGACACATGGTTTGAAAAGAACTGACATATATTTTAAGAAAACTCTCTTTAGAAGCAGTTAGAACTTATGGAATCATGCGAATGATATTAGCATTTTTTGTTCTAGAAGGAAAGGCACTTTCCGATAGTGAAACAAGTGTGAGCTGGCTAGGACTCAATCTATCAGTTGGCTATAAATATGTAAACACAGAAAGTTTTCAAGGGCATGCAGTTCATCCCAATTCATTGTGACCACTGGGCATGCAAAAGTTTCTGTTGGCCTAAGTGTTCAGTGTAAGTCCATCTCATGTTTATTCTCATAGTAAAGGCCAACATGGGGTGGCAACTGCAGTATGCTTCACATACATGTCTATTCCTGCCATATTACTGGAAAGATCTGCATCAGGCATGAAATAAGTGAATATTTGATGAAAAAAAAAGTAAAATGTTTCTATAATCTAGTATTTCCTGGGTATTTACTTTATGCCATGCACTGGGGCTTTAATGGTGGACAACAAAAGTCCTTATGTTCTCACAGTGTAACAGATGACCAAGTCCAGCATTAGGAGAAGCAAAGCTTTTTTGTTGTTGCTCAATTATAGGGCATTAGAGACTGTTTAAATGGTTAACACTTAGCATGTCTGCCAGTGGTAAAGCTTGGGCTGAAAGCCTGAGATACTAAGGGAAAGTGTTGTCTTGTCCAAAGAGTCTATGCTGTCTACTTTGGACGAGCATAGCCCTGTGTCCTTGATCCTCTCTTAGATGTTCCCATGCATAAGACTATCTGTATATGCATGCAAGTGTGTGTGTGTGTGTATGTGTGTGTTTCTGTGTCTTATCATTTTTTTGTAACTTGTGTTACACTTTCTGTTAGGATTTTATTGATTTCTGTTATAACACTGAAATAATTGATCTAGGTACGCTATAGCTGTATCCACTGCAAGTCAGGTTGCCAATGTTGTGTTTTATAATAATAAAGATGGAAGGAATACGTTTGGTGGAGGTGTGGTAAGGTGTGGGAGAAGGGGGTGCCTCTGCGGGCCCATGTCAAGGCATCCCTTCCCTACAGAGGGACCAGCCACATGACAGAATAGGATAGAATAGAGTTTATTCAGGTCATGGGGAGGGGAATTGAGGAAAAGGCAGAGAGAGAAAGGTAAGGGAGAGGGAGAGGGAGAGGGAGAGGGAGAGGGAGAGGGAGAGGGAGAGGGAGAGGGAGAGGGAGAGGGAGAAGAGTAGAGGAATAGAGGCCAGTGGTGAGCATGTGGAGAGATGGGGGAAGGGAATGGGGAGAAAGGAGTAGAGTAAGGGAACAAGACCAAGAGAGCAAGACAGAGAGGAGGGGGCAAGCAGCCCCCTTTTTTAGTCTGGCACACCTGGCTGTTACCAGTAACTGTGGAGTGGCTCCTAAACTAAATGCCAACAGCCAACCTAACACTTAGTGTTTGAAATTGGATAAAACCCATAAAACTTTGAGACACACTCATCTGTCTATAGTCCTATGACAGAAGCTCATGGTTCATCAACAGTCACAGTGCCACTGGATTATAGTCTTTATTGTAGCATCTAATTAAATCCAAGTGAAACATACTTTGTATTTTCTTCTTGGGAGTCAAGCTCAAGTACATGTCAATAGATTCTAAACTGGAAAGTGGGGGGCATGAGGCAGAAAGGGTATTGGGCCAGAGCTGCAAAGAAGAACACTGGATACTTTGCTGAAAAGTATCTATGCCTCATCCATCACTTTTATGAATGATAAGACAGAAAGCAAAGATTAAATAAAAATTTGTCTGGAGATATGCAAAAGACAGTTTGAGAAACATTGTAGGGAACGCATTTTGAAATAAAGAGTTACAAAACATTACCTCCAGTCAAGGCTAACTCCTTGCTTATCTTTGACAATAAGTAGACTTTATTGTTTGACTGAAAGAACGTTTTTGACTTGTCTGAAGCAAATCTAAAAATCATTTTCAAATAATGTCCACATTGTTTCAACATTACTTGTAATTTTTAATGGTTCCGCTCTGCCTTTTAAAAAATAGAATTGCCACTAGCTGTAACTACGTACAAATAGGCATTCTAGATAGTTAATTTCTTTCTAAAGACTACGCAATCCAACTAAAGGTAATTGGAATTTCTTTATCTTTTTATTAATAGGCTACAAATGATGTGAATACTGGTTGAAAGAGGCTAAGATCTCTGTCATTTTTTTGTTTGTTTGTTTGTTTTTTTCTTACAATTTACAGATTGCCCTCCATTCAGTGCTTGAGGTAATGCTGGAGACGACATCATGTAAATCATTAAAACAGAATAATGTCAGTCACGTCCCTACCGCAGCACATGGGTGGAAGTCAGAGAACAATCTCAGGTGTAGGTCTTCACTTCCCACTCAGTTTCAGACAGGGTTTCTTATTGTTTGCTACCGTGTATAGCAGGAGAGCTGACCCCCAAGCTTCAGGAAATCCCCCCCCCCCCGTTTCCCGTCTCACTGTAAACAGTGCCAGGATTATGGATGTGTACAATCTCACCGGGTCCCCCCCCCCCCCCCCCCCCCCCCCGTTTCCCGTCTCACTGTAAACAGTGCCAGGATTACGGATGTGTACAATCTCACCGGGCTTTAGGTAGGATCTGGGAGTTTGGACTCAGGTTGTCATGCTTATGTGGCAAATGCTTTATCCACCGAATCCATCTTTTTGACCCAACTTTTGTCCTCTTGATGGGCATTTCTAATTCACTGGAGTCAGTTTTCCTTCAGGAAACTTTCTTTAGGGTATTTTATGATCTTGTAGGATGTCTTAACTGCAGAACTACAGGGGGTACCGTGCACAACTGGAATGAGTGACTGGTGCTCTTCAGAGTTGGGCAGCAAGCCACTGCCCCACCGCTTCCTCCTTGCTGTTCTTGTTCAAACCAAACTTGCTAAGCCCCTAAGTTTCTATTCATATGGCAACTTCAGTTGTTAAGCGGTTTTGTTTGTCAAAGAATACACAATGACCTGGAAGCACAAGGGAAATGTTAATTTCTTTAAACCTGAATTTTAATTGCAGCACATGCAATTAAAATGAGTAACACTCAGGAACATAATGCCTGAGCGATATGCATTACAGCGTCATTGGCTTTAGGATCCAGCTTGTGGGTACAAGGAGTGGAAGTTGGCTCTATTTTCCCATCTTGGCTGTGGCATTATCAGTACCATGGACACTTACCACACATCTCAGAGATACACGGTGTGAATCAGAGGGTCCAATTTGGCCCTACGTATGTCCCTTCTGTGAAACTTTTCTGGGGCCTGGCCCTTGACTCCAGCCACCAATATCTGCAGCTGGAGGGATGGAGCCGCGCTAGGGCTCTGAAGCTATGGCCAAGAAAGAGAAAGAGAGAATTGAAAGCGTTTCCATCCGTTTTATTGGCAGAGAGTCAAGGAAAACAGTTTAGAAATATTTGTCAGGGAGTCACCATTACTTGGAAGGTTTATGGCTAAAGTCTATCTGTCATTACGCACAGATAACCCCGGCAATTTAAATTACAGAAGCCACACGCGTAATTCAAGGCAAAGTTATGGGCATTCCCTAAAACCTCCTTCCCTTGGCTGACTAAGATCAGAAAGAAAAAAATAAAATGTCTGTTTTTCACTAGGCAAATGCCCTAAATCAGAACATTCCAGGACTGCTTTCGGTTGGGCTGAATTTGCATTTATATGAAGAGAAATAACAAGTGTGTATTTGAGAATAGGATCCTGCCTATTATTTGTTTATTTTTTTCATTATACTTATTAAATCTCTTGGATTTTATTTATTTATTTATTTTGCTTTTGCTTCCTCTCTCTGTACCCTACAAAGGAGTTCATCACTTGAAATTGCTTCAAAGATGAATGCACAGACAGACTCTGAAGCAGCAACCATAGAGCGAGTCAGTCAGTGCAGAGCCCAGGGGCAGAGACCTGTAAGCCTATGACCGCACCTCATGCTGTTTAATGCCAGCAGCCTCATGTAGAGCCCAGCCCCACTACTGCTGCATGCTTATTCCATTTTCCCTACTTTAAGTATCGCTAGACCGCCCAGTGAATCGAGAGTGCTTTAATGTATGCATTTACACACACACACACACATTCAGTGTAATTACTGCTCAAAACGATTCCACAAGGTAGCTTAGTACGTCACTGTGTTTCTGGGTCACAAAAGAAACTGGAGCGTGGTAGGGTAAGTGGTTTGCCAGGTAAGCGCGAGCAGAGCTGGGAGTCAGACATAGGGTGTGGGCTGTCTTTTGTTCTCCCTGCTTAGAGAGGTTGTGGACTCTCTTGAGTTTTGCTCTCTAAATGGTTCTGTTATTTTGGTCATTGTTAGAGGAATAGGAAAGGATTTAGGTCAGGGGAGGAAGTAATAAAAAGAAAACATAGAAGTAGCCTATTGGAAACACCTCCCCAGGACAAGAACGAGGCGTGGCATCTGTAGCCCCCACCCAGTGTCCCAGTATTCTGTTCTGTTCTTGTGTAGTCTCAGGTGGAAGGAAGTTTTGTTTCTGCAGCAACACCTTCAGTGAGTTCTGCTCAATTGGTCAAAGCTTCCAACATAGACAGGTTGTCTCTACGTTTTATGACTACATCTGTGACCTAAAAATAAACACGTAACCCTCATACAGACACTAGAAACCTTGGTAGTTGTCAAAAACCCACAAAATTACCAGTGAGTGGAATAAAATAAAGAAAAAAAAGTGACCAACCCTTCCTCATGTCTCCTAATCTTGACATAAAAAGTAGGAAATGGAAAGTTAAAACCATTTCAAAGTCAATCTAAATAAAATCTTAATTTCCTGAAGTTGCTGAAAGTTGTTGACGATTTATGTCATTGGGAAAGAAGATGCTCATGGAACAAATAGGGAATGTATTTCTTAGTGTGGCTCTAATGAAAAAAGTTTTATTTTTTTAATAGTACATGCATAGAAAAAACACTATTTTCTCAGTAATATCTCAATGAGCAAAGATAGAAGGTCATTATCTTCTTTTTTTTTACCTAGTATCTGAAGAAATTATAATTCTACCTTGCTATTACCACTATGAGTCTTATCTATTTTTTATGTTCTCGCTGTATTGAAGCTGTTGTGCAATCACTGATACAGCCAGATGTGGATTGAAGCTGTTGTGCAATCACTGATACAGCCAGATGTGGGTTATGTAGAGCAGAAGGGTTGTCATCTAATCCTATTCTGTTTTCTATCTCCATGGCTCCCCTTCATAGCCATGATTTCTGGAAATCTCAAAAAACTAGACTTCTTTTTCTTCCCCTAATCTTACTGAGCCCAGAGAGAAATAGCAAGAATCCTGGTATCATTCCTTAGAGGGAGGGAGGTTTAAATGATGCATTAGTGGAAATAATATGGGCATGTTACTGTAGCTTCCATTTATATTCATCTTTAAAAATATGATAAGTGAGATAACCAACATTAAAACCTGCTCTGCTCCATAAAGATCTCAGGAGCTCCCAGGACAGACGTGTGTTTTTGTGTTTTTGGTTTTTTGTTTTTTAACTCTGTACCCTAATCCATCACTGCCTGGCTTGCAGTGTCCTGCAGGCCACGGTAGCTCTAACTCTGCCTTAATGGGAAGCAAACCACTTCTGCAAAGAGCCCACTTAAGAAATGGCTTTGCTTGACATCTGCCGACAGAAGAGTTCACCCTTCCTGAAAAATAGACCACTTAACTCACAGGAAAGTTGATTACCTGCAGAACAGACCCAATACTCCAATATAGAGCAAATGCAAAATTGCTTCTTCTATTTTCTAATTTTTTTCCCACTGTGCCAGAATGAATTACCTGTAACTCCATACATTTAGAAGAAGGAATGCCATACCAAGGGAAAAAAAATAACTTGATCTAAAAAGCATTTGTTACTTCCAAGGAATGATTATTTGGCAGGGTTTCCTCACATTCTCAGCAGAAAAATCTGTTCTTTCTAACAGGCTCAGATACTTTGACATGTAAGAAGCCTCTGTGTGTCTGTTTGCCAGGCAGTATATGCTGATTTTTTTTATTACTTTTATTTTATTTATTTAATAAAATATTTACTTAGTAAAGGAGGACCCAGCTATATTTCTCAGGCTACCTCGGAACTCATTATGCAACCTCAACTGGTTTCAAACTGTTAATCCTCCTGCTTCAGCCTCCCTAGTACTGAGATTATAATGACAGCTACCTTTCCTGGCTCCGTTATTTGTGGTGTTCATGATTTCCATGTTCCTCACACGATTCAGGACTTTTAGGGACCTTTGGTTGGAAGGGTCTAAGGGGTTAGCTCCTTTCCTTTTCAATCTTTTCTGTCAACAGAAAGTAGACTCAATTTTGATCTCAAAACAGAGTAAAGTTCATTTAAGGATGAGAATGGAAACATCCTAGATTCACAAAACATTCAATTGGCTGTGTGGGTGAAAATATCAAGCTCCCCTTATCATTGAAATGACTGTATTTTTCATTTCTCCTAGTCAGTCTAATGTGATTACTAGTGCAGCTAAGGCAGCCACATACAGAGTTCACGAGGCTGTGTAAGCAGAGGCTCTGCGGGTTTTTGCTGTTACCAGGTTAATACTATTTAAGGACCAGACCGAGCACTACTTCAGGATCTGCAAATCTTATGCATACATACATACATTATTAGTTTACTATGAGATGGGAACGGGTGTAACCCGATACCTGTGACACTAGTTTATGTTCAGAGTCTACCTGAGTTGTGAATGATTGATGGAAATGTTATTATTACTATTTGTAATCTTGTCTGTCTCTGAATGCTCTTCCATGTGGATCTCTAGATACCTCCTTCTTTATTGTTTCTTTAGTTTAAAGTCCCTTAGGAGGCCCGTGAGCCAATGAGGCAGGAGTGGCCAGTCATTTCTGCATGTCTTTTCAGTTTTATTGGTTAGAAGAATGCATTACTAATAAAGTGTAAACTGTCATGGCATAGAAGGAGAACTATAGAACATCACCTAACCTATGTCATCCTGAAATGACTAAGTGGCTACTGACAGTTCACACCATTAGAAAGTGAGGAGTCTGCCATTACTTACAGCTGAGCTCACTGGTAATCTTGACCTTCTCTGCTGTTGGCACTAACTTTCTCTCCTCACTAAATAATTGCTGGTTGTCTCTGTTAACCACATAACACGGTGCCACGGAAATGGCAGTACTGTCATGACGTTTACATTTTAGCTAAGGGAAGGTGAGCTGTGAAGGAGAGAAGATTTGGCGGGGGCCCCACTTGGCACACATTCGTTTTTAAAAGTACATTGTAAAAAAAAAATGGAAAGGGAAGTACAGAATAATTTCACTTTCCCCCACATGATGATTTATTCTCTGAACTGCTGCAATTCTTACAACTTTAACATGGTCATTGCTCCCCGCCTCCCCCCAGCAATCATGAGACCTGAAGACACAGCTAGCTGCCTGTAAGAATATAGTGTTTTAAACCGAGGGATGCTATGGAACCCACTGTATGATCTTACGATCCTACGTAAAGCTTAGAAGCTTCTCAGACTGAGAGCTGTTCATCTGAGCAAAGAGGAGGGACCAAACAGTAGAAAGCTGAGCCGAAGCTTGCAGCACATTAGCAGACAAGCCCAGGAGATTGACAGTGCGGATCTTCTTTTTTGAGATGAAAAGTAAAGAAAACACAGCTACTGTTTGACTTCCTCAAACCCTGGGGGTGGTACCCCGTGTTGAAGCAATGCGGGGAGGTCAAAGACTCAGACCTTCACTGCACAGACCATCTGTAGTGAAGGTTCACAGCTTAGTGGGATAAGAGTTGGATTTGACTACTTCTGTTAGAGTAAGTCCTTGTGACATACATTGGTATGCCAATGCTCTTGCTGTTGTAAAAAATACTACTGTTTTTTTATCCTTTCCTTAACAAACTGCCTTTTTCTAGGAATGTATACCCAGCTGTTGTGATGCAAGCAACTTCAAATTTGTAGGAGTAAAACCATCAACTTAATTGTAAAGGGGATTTAGTTTTCACCTCAATAAAATGAAATTTTTTTTTTTAAAAAAAGAGTTGGATTTGACAAAGGCATTGGTACAAGTCTTTTTAACTTTTTTCTTATTTTTGAAATAATAATAACACATATAATGTTACCATATACATCCCCTTTTTGAGAGTCAGTCTCTATGTGTTTAGTGTGGAAAAGCTGAGTTTGTCCCACAGTATACAACACTCGAGTTTTCTCTAGAACTCTTAGTGGCTGCACCAGAGAAAGACAAGGTGCTTTGGTGGGAAGCACATTGGGTTGAGTTATGCCTTCTTTTTTTTTTGCCAGTATTTCACTTGTGACTGTCGACAGTTCTTTACTAGCCATCAACCAGTGCTCAAACAGTGCCTTTAGAACATGTTTATCTATACCTGGTATATACTACCTAAAACCCTAAGAAATGACCCTAAGAATTTTCTTAGTTAAATTAGCCATACCTGGTCAGATATGTATAGACAATGCTAAATAGAGTCTCTGTCTCTAAAAATTTTGGTAGAGATTGTATATGGGCTTAGTTGGGAAAAAAAATAGAGTCAAATGGAGAATATAAATTATTAAGGATTTTGGGTAGTTGGCAGTGGAAGCCAGCATTTTCCAGATTTTTTTCCCACCCTGTTCTTTGGGTGTTAATTGTCTAGCTATTGATATGCTTTGTTGATGTTTTTATATTGTTCCTTGACACCATGAACATGGGTTTGAAAGACTGCTTTGTTCTGCAATGACCCAATTATTTCTAGCAAGTGGTTCGTTTCTGGTATACATCTGCTATGTGGGCAGGAAAAGAAGGGATATAAATTAGGATTAGCCCCTGGTGAGAACTGAGAGATGCCATTGAAACAATGGCGTATTAACAATAGTCGAAAGGAGAAAAGAGAAGTTAGGGAGATACCACAGCTTTCTTCAAACACCTAATGAATACTGTATATAGGAGAGATTAGGTTTTTCCTTTGCTTTTAAATATCAAAAGGGACCCATAGGTTGGAGTTATTACGAAGCCCATCTCATCATTTTTTTTAGGGAACTTTAAACATCAAAAGTCTTTTTGAAAAATTTATTTATATTTATTTTATGTGCACTGGTGTTTTGTCTGCATGTATACCCACATGAGGGTATCAGATCCCCAAGAACTGAAGTTACGGACAGTTGCAGTTACCATGTGCATTCTGGGAATTGAACCCAGGTCCTCTAGAAGAGCAGCCAGTTCTTTGAATCACTGAGCTATCTCTTCAGCCCTAAAAATCAGAAGTCTTAAAAGAAGAAAAGGGCTACTTCAAGACGTAGCAACTTCCTCACTAATGGAGAATATCCACTGGTTGTAACGTTACAAATGAGATTCAAATTACAGATGACAGGCCAGTTGTAAGACATATGGATTCCTAATATGGGGTTTATTCAGGCTCAACCAAAGCGAGAGCAAGTCTGCTCTTTGAATAGGATAGACTTGGCAAATATAATAGATGCATTTCACTTTTCTGGATCTGATAGTGTTATCTTTATACCCAAGAGGTGCTTTATGTGTGCTTACTTTGTATTTATGGAGAGAGATATAAATGAGCTGATAGTTATCTCAGCTAAGTGATAGGATACTGGTTGATCCTAGCAAGGAAGGATCCATACTCTCTGGAGAAGAGCAGTTTAGAAAGACTTTGCTTATGCCAGGGAGACAGCTATCAACAATTGGTGCTAATGGGAAATTATCACTTCATGTCAAATAAATACAGAGGCTTTGTGGAAAAATAACCTAAGTGCATGATGTACAATTATCAGGGAGAGGAAAGGAAGGTTGAGCGGAAGATAGGCATCTTACTAACGCAGAAGATAAGAAGAAGGCAGACCACTTTTATAGTCAACAGATGGAACTCTAGGCACCGAGGGTGACAGGTGGAAAGAGACGGGGCTGGGAAGTAGATTAGGAAATGAAACAAAAAACAAAATTGAGGAAGAGTAACGGGGAAAAGAGAGATTAGGCGGGCCATGAGACATGGGACTTGTAGATGGAATTACGGACCCCATTCTAAGCTCAGTGGAGATCACAGGAGCATTCTGAGTCTGGGAGCAAGATGACAGTGTGTGGCAAACAGGAGAGAACATAGCAAAGACTGGAAAACAGTAGAAGAAACAGAATTTTCCAATTTCTTCTAGCTGGCTCTAGTCTAGGTAGGCAAGGATAGAGTCCACCTACATTGGTATCACCTGTCAGTATTATGAATTTTGTTCTCACGTGGGTTATTATGATTTCACTTAAATAAGCTCTAGGTTTTCCACTAAACGTCTTAGCTACTAGTGTGTCATCCATTTATTCTGCCATAAAGGAGCTAAACTGTGCCAGAGAAGAGGAAAAGATACTGGTGAGAAGGGTTGCTCCCTTTTAACTTTGTTTGTGTGTTTATATTATCACCAACTCTGAAATAGGAAATGGCTGTATTCCCAAATATTTAGCTTATGCACCCCAGATGTCATCATCTGATGTGCTGAGAAAGAGTTAACTGTAGTGGACAATAATGATGATCACTTCTTTGTGGCTTTTATTCAGTACTAATCAAATTTATAAGATAGATAGATAGATAGATAGATACCTGGTGCTGTTAATGGTGATGCTGTTGACCGACTTTCCTCTCACTGTAAATGATCCTCTCTAGCTTATGGATGCAGGAACTTGATAGGCATGTGAGGAATGGTTCTCAGTAGCTCCTCAGAACACCCTCAGAAGGAATAATTCAAGGGAAGGTTTGTTGCGAGCTTTCCTATGCAGAACTTGGACATACAGTCATTTTAGGAAGTTGTGCTGCACACTGACATGCTTTTGAAAAACCATTTGAAATCCAACATTTTCTCCAGCTCTCTTTACTGCAGAAACATCCCTTCCCATAACCAACGGCAATGCCAATTTTGGTCAGTTACACTTTGTGAAAGGCAATATTTCTTTAATGTTCTGGCACTGAGTGGCTGAACATGGGCCGGGAGCTTAATTACTATGGGTCTCTGCACAGTGTGGAGTTGACTCTTGTTTCTGTCTCAAAGGTTTCCTCTCTTCCTAGGCCTAAGCTTGATGCCTATTTTTCGTTCTCAAAGAAGTCTCTGGGTCTTGAGGTGACTGACAATGCCAAATAAGTGCTGCTGAGGTGGCTCAGTGGGTAAAGGTACCGGCCACCAAACCTGATGACCTGAGTTTGATCTTTAGGACCTAAATGGTAAGGGAAGGGACAGGTGCACACAAGTGTTCCTTTGACCTTCATGTGAGTACCACTATGTACCTTGCATCACACAGGTGTGTTCATACACACCCTCCATAACATACACACAAACCCCTCCCTGCTCAGACACATACACACACTGAAATGTAATTAAAAAGAAAGAATTCCAGGTAAGATTTTTTCTTGTATAAAAATGGACAGAATAGAATGAAATTCCTTTTAATTACAAAACAAAATATTTTATTTATTTATTTATTTATTTATTCATTTATTCATTCATTCATTCATTCACTCACTCATTCATATACAGGACCCTTCTACCCACCTCCAAGACTTTCTAAATACAAACTACTCAACTGATGTGTAGATGTGACTTGTATTTGACATTTAAAAGGAGTACAAAGTCAGCTGAAGTGCCCTTGTCTCCGAACCTGTCAGTGAAGAAATAGAAATAGGAATGGGATAATTTTTATGTCTATGTTCTTCTAACCTTTGTCTGAATGGAGATTGATTGATTACTGTCCAGAGTGGCTTTGGGTTGATACTCAGATAGTCTGATCCTTTTAAGAAGAATGGATAGTAGAGTCTTCCACTTGAAGACACACAACATTAATGAGGAAAAAATGTCAGTGGAGATTGTGGGCCATCTTTGGTTTCCTCACTAGGGGTTGAGTTTAGCTGTGGCAGCAACAACACACTTCTCACTCGCCACTGGTCCTTAGCACATGGCATGATACCCAGCGGCAGTCACTAAACACTTGTGAAATTAAATTACTGTAGACTAGAGTAAAATGAAGATAGTTATTGCTTTTTATTGTTATAGAGTCATTGTGGCTTAATCTTATTTGTACCAATGAGAAAACTTAATCTCTGGTTTAGACTAAAGGAGAGAAAATCCTGAAAACTTTGTTGAGATCTAAGACTTTGACAGAAGATAGAAGGTTTAAGGCAATTGGTGACAAGAACTGGGCAGAGAGCTTTCCAGATGAGCAAGATGTCATTGTTCTTAGTGTGAGGATGTTATTTTGTGTTTTAACTTTTTGTTTCTCAGCTGATAACAGCCTAGAAGGATAGAACCAGAAAATTGAGAAGTTGGCAAGACATGAGTCAGACAGAGAATGAAAATGTCTGTAATGTGAGTTTTACGGCTGCTGGGCAACATTGTATATATTACAGCAATTAGCTTTTTAAAAAAATATTCTCAGAGAAAGAATGTGGTGTGGTTTAATATGTGACATTTAAAAGAGGTTTTGTTTTGAAATTTCTTTTTAATGCTTTTATTTTGCTTTATTTCACTCTTGTGTGTGTGCATGTGTATGTGTAAAAATGTCTTTGTCCCATGTGTGCGTGTGTGTGTGTGTGTGTGTGTGTGTGTGTGTCCCAAATCAGGTGTCTTCTCTTATGCTCTGCCGTATTTTTTGAGACAAGAGTCTCAGTAAACCTGGAGCTTACTCTTTAGACTGGACTGTCCAGTCATCAAGCCACAGCAGCCGCCTTCCTCCACTTTATAATTCTGGGGTTACAGATATGTTCCTTCAGTTGACTTTTACTTTGGGCTTCATGGTTACACAGAAAACACTTTACCAACTGAGCCATATCTTCAATAATCAAGTACTTAAAGTAAACTTACAATGATGTAAGTCACCTATTTCTTAGTCTTCTGGTCCTAATTAATCTTATGTTATTCTATTCATTATGTATCCATTATCACTTAAAGTTAACCTAGGAAATAACAATCAACAATAGAGCACACTATTTAGCAGGCTGTGAGTCTTTTTGTAATTAAATAATAATTTTGTCTTTCATTTCCTTTGCTATTTCAAATACTTTAGGACTGAATATTAGAAAATTGTTTCAATTATCTTAGCCTGGGAGTGGTAGTGCATGTTTTTAATCCCAGCATTTGGGAGGCAGAGGCAGGCAGATCTCTGAGTTCAAGGCCAGCCTGGTCCTGGAACAGAGAGAGTTCCAGGATAGGACAACCACACAACCAGGGTGGCACGGAGAAATCTTGTCATGAATAAACAAAAAGAAAAAAGGAAGGAAGAATGAAAAAATAAAGAAGAAAAGAAAAAAGAAGAAAATGTCAAAAGAAAAAAATCTGAATTTTACAAAACAACCTTAACAAAAGAACAAATAACAAATGGGAAACTGTTAACAATAATTATAAATTGTACATCTCAGAGGAAATTGGAGCAGCAAACCTTCATCAGATCTTCTAGGTATCACAGCTCCTGGAAAGTAAGACTTGTCTAAGTCAGTGGCATTTCTCAAGAATGCACATGTCCCAAGGGCCCTAAGTATTCATTCATTCACCATCGAGGTCAGCAATTACTGGGCAACTAAAGTGGAAATTTCAGGGGGTGAAGGCATGGGGCCAGGGAAGTAGGTCCTGGTATTGATACTATGGCCTTAAAAACAGATAGGCATCGTTAACAAATGATAAATTCATTAAGCAAAGTTATTTCTCTTCTGCCAAAAGTCAACAGATGTTCACCTGGTTCATTCTGTCTGAGAGTCTACCAACAAAGATTGGTTTATTAATGCTTCTTTCCATATAGCATAAACATCTGAGGATATGTCTGAGTACATTGTATATAAGTAGTCAGTGTGTTCTTTGAATATTAAAAATTTTTAGCTTTGGGACTTTTTACTTTCATGCAAACATTCTGCATTACCTCCTTATTGCTTTGTGTATTGTGCTCTTAGTATAAATATTTAAGATATCAAAATTTAATAAAAACCAAAACAAAAATAATTTTAGAAGTAGCTTCTTATCTTTTGAGATAGTCTTTTATTTACCTATGTTCAAATATATGTATTTTTATGGCTTATGGCAGTCACTACCCCGTGCTGTTAAATCTAACCAGATATATTCTTAGAAGTGAGCTATATACTGGCAGATAATATATATTTAAAATACATATTTACTTCAAAGACCTTCATACAATGATCTAATTGTTACTTGGATTTTTAATAATAATGAAGCTTATTGTCATTGATAGAGAGAACATGTGGTACTCTCATCCTTGCTCTCTGTCCCCTAAAACTATTAAAATCAGCACAATCACAGTGGCAGTCTAACCATCTCAAACATACAGAGCAAAATAGCATTGGGTGGCTTCTGACACTATGCGCCTCTCTCTAATGTAGCTCCTCTGTTCACATGGCCAGTGACATGCTCCAAGAAAAGGCCAAGTCATTGTTGCTGATGGGAAAGGTAGCTCTACGTGGGGTGTTGTTTCAGTGTACAAGGAATGATGCTTCAGGTAATGATGCAGATGATGCTGTGTACTGGAACAATTCATAGTTCTTGAGAGCCATCTAGCATATCTTATACCCACCTCTCTGAGATGTAGAATTAGATGCTTTTCTAAAGCAGGAAGGAACTCCAAGTCTATTTACAACAGTTTTGGTACAAGACCCCTCTATTTAGGACTGGATATGTACACTTATTGCTTTTGATTATTTAAAAGATAACAAATGCTCATATACAAAAGAGCAGAAGTATGAAAATTAGACAGAAAAACAGAATAGAAAGCAGGAACTGTGAAATTAGTTAAGATGGGGTTGAAACATTGGCTCATCCTCTCCCTACTTTTCTTGGCTTACACATTCTTTTTTCTGTAAATTGGCTAAGAAAATTTAGTAGGATTTTGAGGGTGGAACAAGGAGCTGCATGTAAATTACCGAGCATGCTTTCTGAAACATGGTAGTTTTGGAATAACTTGTGCATCTTATTGGGAAATGAGAAGAAGAGTGACTTGTTAGTCTACCACCAGGTATTAGTGTTTTAAATAATTTCATGTATTTCTCTTAATTCCTTTTACCTAAGCATGTGTGTGTACTGCTTACATGTGTTACATGTACAGTTTTGAATGCTTTGCTGCATTTGCCAGAGTTTACCATCAAAGAAAGATGCTGATTTTCAACCATCAACTGGGCAGCCACAGTGGAAGGTAACACTGGATGCTGGCAGGAGCCAAGTTATGGGCACAGTTGTACATCACTGGGGAGAGTATCTGTGGGTATAACCTTTCTGGAAAGCAATTTAGTAAAAATATTTCAAGAGCATTAAAACTCTACTACCTTTTGACCTCATAATTTTACTTCTATACAGCCAGTCTCAGGGACAAAGTGAATATATGTACAAAGGCTCATGGTCAGGGAAGTTCATTGGAGAGCCATTTATAACAGGAGGTCAGAAATCATTACTGTCCACCATACGGAAACTGCTAAGTAAATTATGCTACCTTTAAGGGATGGGATATCTACTGACTTCAGAAAAAAATTTCAAAGAGAAGTTATGTGGAAAGTGTCCTTGACAGGATTTTGCATAAAGTGAACATATGGTATGAAAAAAAGTACAAGATTAATTTCATGTTTTTTTTTTAACAGTAAGTATGTGTGGAGAATAGTATGGAAAATTATATGTCTATGTTTTATTAATTATTATATCCCTGGCTAGTGGAGACACTGGTGCTCTGGCTTACCTCTTTCTCAAGTACATGTTGCAATATAAATATTAACCTTCACATCAAGGTATGTACAGCTACATTACCTGTCTGGTTCACTGTAGGAAGCCATTTCATAAGCACATCACCACTACAAGATGGCATTTGGCTTGCCGTTAGTATCA
>NW_022196896.1:96851450-96855330 GCF_008632895.1 Mastomys coucha | reverse complement strand
TTTTTTTTATCACAAGCATCCTCCCAGGGTTGTTTTTCTTGTCACTTGTAGAATCGTGCCTAGCAACATGGGCAAAGCATGTGGAGTGTCAGGATGGTGCATTGACGTTTGAAACTCTGTAATACTGTGACATTAAAACAATCCACATACTACTCTCCTCTCCTGCATGTTTCTTAAGCTTTTTCCATCTTTATATATATATAGTGCTGCCATGAAAGGTGTTTGGTGCAAAGTGGTGTCTTCCTTAGTGTGTGTGTGTGTGTGTGTGTGTGTGTGTGTGTGTGTGTGCACGTGTGCATGTGTGCATGTGCACACACGTGTATGCATACACAAACACATTTGAGTGCGTGTGTGCATTGTAACAGCAATACTGAATTATAGGAAAACAGAACTTGCAGATGAAAGAGCAGAATCTTGCAGAGAGACATGTGTCTAAGAACAAGTATTCTTATGTTTCCCTCTTTCCTTTGTTTCCCACTCACACAGATTAAGAGCAAGTCAGCAGTTTTCAGTCTAAAATTTTCACAAATGGCAGCATTCACAAGCAGCCTTGGCGTCTTCTTGTTTTTTTTTTCTCTTTCTTTCTTCCCTGACCCCTTTGTTTCCTACTGTTCCTTGGAGTCAAGTCCTTTCCACTGGCTTTGCACTAACACACTGCAAGCCAGGAGTGCTGGCTTTCCAATGTAATTCAATATGCTTCTTGATGTGGCAAATAGGAAGATGCTCTGTGTAGTAATCTGAAGGTTCTGTAGATGTGCATTATCTGACCTGGGGGTTAATATTTACATTGCAACGTCTAACTTAAGATTGCTTCCGTTAACTATCTCATTTAATTTGCTGATTGCTAACATTCTTCTGGTGATAATGCCTTTGAGTATAGTACAACTGAAAAAATAATGTGTATACTGGCATCACCACCTGATGATATATTTTTTCTGTAAAGTATTAGGAAATAGGAAAATCTTGGCTTTTAAGGATGTGGAAGGAGAAAAGGTTATAAAAGAGAAAGGGTAAGAGGAAGAAAGAAACACAGTAAGAAAGGCTAAAATGACTTGTACCGCTCCTTATGCTACTTCTGCTTAGAGAAAGGAAAATTAGATTAGCATCTATCATGATTTTTCCCAAACACAAAGCTCATTCTTTCAGTCAAATTCTCAACATGATGCCTTCAAATTTTGTCAAAGACCATCATCATCATCATCATCACCACCACCACCACCATAACAATCACCATAATGTGTATTTAATCTAATGTGATTTTAATGTGTGCCAAATGCTGTTCTAACTGCCTCATATGAATTAATATACATTAATCTTCCAAGAAACTTATGAGATAAATTTATCATTATATAAGCTTCACAGTTGAAGAAACTGAGATTTTTGTCCTTGAGTGAAGAAACTTGTGACTTTGGAATTGAATCAACTCGACTTTGGCGTTCCTATCTAATGACACACAGAACTACTTCTTTTAAAAATATTTTGTTTCATTTTATTCCCTTTCCCGCACTCTGTGCGAATGTATGTGTCCATGTGAGTGTGCACACACATGTGTTTGCTGGTGCTTGCTGAGGCCAGAAGAGGGCATCAGATCCCCGGAACAAGCAGCTGCAAGTATTCATAAGCAGCCTGACTTATGGTCTAGGATCTGAATCCCAGAATCCCAGTCCCCCAGTGATTGAACAGAACACACTCTTAACCATTACGCCACCTCTTCAGCCTGGCCGCATCACTACTGTTAATTTTCATCTTTATATACTTTCTCCAGAGTCCGACACGTCACTCTCTGTTCTGACTCTCTTTTAAATGGCTCATTATAGTGATGGTGTTTATAGAGTCTCTTCAACAGCGTTCTGTCCTCCAGGAGAGTCCCTGGTTAGCGAGAATGACGGCCTCTGTGGTTTCCTTAAGCTAGTGTGATGACATCACTCTGTGTTCATCTACTTACTGCCTCTTCACATAGCCTTTCTTCTGCTATGTCTTCTTAACTCTATGTCTTTACTTCTCATTCCATTTAATCAGTTTTTCAAGATTGGCTGTGGAATGGAATTGCCTAGGGAGTCTTAAACCCCTGGCCTGGGTCTCACACTAGAGATGATTTACTTGCCCCAGGCAGTACATCATGATTTTCAAAAGTTCCCCTGATAATTCACATGTCATGGTTGGAAGCTAGTGGCCAGTACATTTCCTACTTATATTGCCATCTTCCTTACCTAGCTTCAGTGTCTCCATAACCATTTGTCACACTCCCATATAGTTCTTTATAACTCTCAGACCTCTGGAATTGGCGGTACCCATATGTAGAAAGGAAACCCTGGTCTTGAATATTGAAATACAAACAAAGAAGGTAATTTAAAGGAAAGGGTCATGTCAAGTAAAATGACGATCAATGTGGTTGATCGTGTAGAGATTATTGATAACGTAGACTCAATTCTTGGAGGTTAATACACATGTGCATGTGCTCACACAAATACATATACATACATATACATATGTATTCACACACACATATATGTGTCTATTCACATATGTGTTCATATATATGAATGTAGTTACCATATAATGGACCGACAATGTCCCTACCAGACACAATAGGATAATAAATAGCCCAAGACTAGGAATGGGTTACATCTTTAGAGTTTTTGAGCAGTGAGGTCACATAGACTCTAAAACATTACAGGCACTGTATCATGTACTTGGTTGCCTTCCAGAAACTGATGGTAAGACCTAATTGCTGGAGACAATGTACATAAGTCATAAAAATGAAGATATCTCGTAGGTACTGACCTAGAAGCTTCATCCCTTACTGGCAAGCTTCTGTAGCATTCTGAAGGTGATATGTACAATATGTGAGGGGAAAAGAAATCACTAATCTTACCCAGCTGTAGATCTTGCAGGTTATAACAATTGGCTTATAATAGCATGCCTACTAGTGCAATAGTGGCACAAATGTCATGAGAATAACCAGCTACTCTCTGGATGGACTTAAGGCCCACTCCATAATACAAACCCCATACATGGCACCATTATCAGTGCCAAGAATCTGTGGCTAGATAGGTTCTAGGTGGTAGGGGAGAACCTACTGCTATGTGGACAGAGTATTAGACCTACTCATTACTATATCATAGATTAATGGATCTCTCAACTCTCATTAGAGAAGCAATAGATTATCATGGGAACTCCAATCTGATCAAGGTACAGAACATAGTTGAATGTGGAATTCCCAGACCCAGTTGAGAATCTCTATCCCAAGTCATAGGGATTATTGCCAAAGAAGAGGACAGAACAATTGTAAGAGCCAGAGGCCATGGGCTACAAGGCAATAGGATCTTCTGGACACCTCTGAGCAGCCACACATATACACTCAAAGTGTGTTACAGCTATGACCACCTGTGATGGCATACACAAGACCTGTGGGAGTTCAAGCCAGGTAAAACTCCTAACATGGAGAGGGGAAGTGGCCATCAAGTTCCCCTTATAGCCACAGAGCTAAGGCATTTGATAGCTGCTAGGAAATGGAGGGGTCAGATTGCTTCCAGGGTGTGGCCCCATAGGTTAGTTTCCTATGGTCTAGTGCAGTGCCTCTTAACCTTCATTCTGCTGTAACCATGGAATACAATTCCTCATTCTGTGGTGACCCCCAGTCACAAAATTGTTTCATTGCTGCTTCACATAAGTTTGCTAGTTATGAATTGTAGTATAAATCACTGATCTGCAGGATATCTTATAGGCAACCCCAAAGGGGCTGCGACCTACAGGTTAAGAACTGCTGCTCCGATACATTGAAACTAATAGAAGAGAAAGTGGGGAAGAATCTCGAGCAAATAGGCAAAGGGGAAAATTTCCTGAAGAGAACGCCAATAGCTTCTGCTCTAAGATCAAG
>NW_022196896.1:96850161-96850275 GCF_008632895.1 Mastomys coucha | reverse complement strand
TGGGGAGGGGGGAGGCAACAGGGGTTTGTTTTTGTTGTTTTTGTTTGTTTCTTTGTTTTTTGGAGGGACAACTGGGAAAGGAGAAATTTACATGTAAATAAAGAAAATATCTAA